>NW_028279666.1:0-104446 GCF_059751315.1 Micrasema longulum
TATACAACATTTTACATAGGGGTTCTTTGAATAAAAAAACGTATGTGTAACATACGACAGCTATTTGGTATTCACAAACGATGTATATAATCGTAAAAAGCCCTAACAATAATATACGTTGTTATTCTGTACAAAAAAAAAATTATAAATAAATAGTATTGAAATGAAATAAATAAAAGATAATTTAATTTACTGGTTTGTTTTTTTAAAAATTTTGCTGCCTTTCATGCAAATATGCCCTCTGTTCTTTTTTTTATTTTTAATTATTAATAAAACATTAAATACATGGACATGATAGTATACTCCCAGGAGTTTAAAAAAAACTCTTTTGGGACACAAAAAATGAAAATATTTCTGTGACGTCACATTAAATACACATATTCTACAATTAAGCAGCTTCAACTGTGAAAGAGAAATAAAAAAAATAGAACGATGAGTGGGTATTGAAAGTGTTCTGTCATTACTACAGCAAAAATATAGCCCATGCTGTGATAGAGGTTTGAAAAGCTCTCTCAGATAAACAGAAGTGGGATTATTTAAAATACTGTGAATGTTTCTTTTATGCCTGATGCTGAGCTAGTGTAGTTGCGTGCGATATTCGGTTATGTGGATTTACAAAGATAAAAGATGTAACATATGCAAACTGTAACATATACAAAGTGTTTAAATAAATAAGTAAATTTTATTGCTGACAATGTGATATCATTATATTTCATGTTGCGCACCAAACAAGACATTCAGAAAAATATGAATACAAGCTTTTCTCCACTGAGAGAATAAAAAGTGAAGTATCATAAACGTAAAGTGGAAGATAAGCTCAACTATGCAGTAAGTAATAATTTTTTTTAGAGTTTAGCTGTTAAGACAAAGGTTGAGCCAGAACCTACATCCAAGAGTATTTATTCAGCAACAAAGTTGTTCGATAAATTGTGTTTACAATAGTCAACTTGGGTCGGTGTTTGATTTGTGATGGTCTTGAGATGATTTTGCACAGTTAAGGGTTAAAGTCAAATATAATTTTGAGCGAAGTAATAAAGTTAAACAGCGTCTATGTGACGGTAAATCTAATAGGATTTAACTTTGTGCGTTGGTTTCTGAAAGCTGAAATGTAAAACTGTAAGGGTGAAGAATTGCTTAAGAAAAATAATTAAAACCTTCCTGTTACCTATTCATTTGAACATATTCTTACGATGAAATGATAAGAAGCGCTATTGTAGTGTTGGTGAATCAATACAAATATAATTCACCTTGCGTTTTAAAAATAAATTTATGATAGCGAAATAATAAGTTAATTCTCCAAACTGACAATATGAGCTTGCGGATGCAGCCTACAATCTATTAGAAATGTACTCAGACCAAATAAAATCAGCATGTAACAACACTGACTAACCTGAGGTTGAGTCCTCTTTCTTGTCGGCGATCAGCTTACGCTACCAGGAAAACAGGTCATCCAGGAACACTGCAGGCACACAATTTTGTCTGAAAGCAGCGGATGATATAAACGGCGATGGATTGATGATAAATGTTTGCGGCGTTGTGCGAGTTTAGGCGATGTTATAATTTAAACGGCGAATAGCGAAAATACTTTTCAACAATTCGAAATGTGTACGGGCATAACTAGACAAAAAAGCGAAGAAAAGAGCGCGGGCCAAACAGTGTAGCCAAACCAACAAAAGCCCGTCAGGTGTGGCAACCTCGTAAAACCAAAATTAGCCAGTATCTACTTACATATGATTCTTCTGGCTAAAATACACGGAAACAAATTATCGGCTCAACCAGGTATGACAGACAGATAACATATTACGAAAATGGAGGTATGGATACTGGCAACATTCATTACCAGACATATACCAACCTAACAAGTCACCAACTGCTACGAAGCGGAAACCAAAATCAGTCTTTTTCCATTCAGCGCTGGTGCCAGATGTGCAACATGATATAGCTATCGAGAATCGACGCAAATGTAAATCTATTAAACACGGCTAGATTCAATCAGTGTTGTCTATATTTCACATTATTTTATTAAAACGACCGTTATAGTTACTAAAATTTATCAATTACAGTAACACATTAGTCAATAATGTATTCTCCTTCATTATTTTACAACAAATTAGTCAATAATTCTGAGCATCTTCACCGTACACTGCACAAATATCGCGAGCGGCTTTGGCAGCTTTATTCCCTAGATTAAACAAGAAAAAAATAATGTTTTTTTCGTAAGGTCACATTATTTTTAATACTTTTTATAATGTTAAAAAAAAACCGTTACACAATTTTATTATTTAACAAGATTACTTCTAGTTAAGAGAGCGATTGAATTTGTGTACCTGGAAATAATGTTTGCTAGGGATGGATAGTATAATAAAGATTTAAGAAAAAAAGGGGAATTAATAATAATAATAATAATTCACGTATAAAATAGCTTATTGCAATAATTTCTTATTTTTAACTTCAAAAAAACATGGACAATCCTGGATTCAAACTAAAAATATGAACTCTTTTTTTCTATGATATATTTTGTTGCCCTTTAATAATAAATATTTTTTTTAATAGTTTTTATTTCCTTTTTTAATTACAAAAAAAAAACATAATCTTTTACGGAATATTTTCTTTTTTCTTTTTTATGTTACACAAAAATATTATAAATGTCCATTATTTATTATAGGAGTAAAAATTCTTTAACATTTTCTTGTATACTCACGAACAGGCCATGCCTTTGTGGGATTTTTGCTTACTATTTTTACTATTAATATGTCTTTTATTGCTATGTACGAGTAATTATGCTTTATTTTTTAAATACTCTGTTTTACTTCTTATGTTAATTGTAAAAAAAAAAACGGCAGAGAGTGGACTCCTATGTTTTATCCTGTGAGGTGCAGATATTTCCCAGATATATATACCCAGACGAGCAGATTTTTCCTGCAGTTTATCAACAATTTCCTGAAGATCACCAACAGTTTCCAAACAATTATTTACTTTTCATAACATTAAATATAATATAACGTTGTAAGTACTTAACGACTCCCGTTAGAATCTCCGACCGTCTAACGGATAACGACTGAACGACGATTACATGTAACGACATTGTTCCGTAACGGTCGTTACATCCGGTACTAACTGAAGAGTATACCCAGTATACAATTGTAACTACTGGCAAAGGTGTTAAGCATAACGCTCTACATGGATGCATGCTTACTATCCTACATGGATATTCTAGGATAAACATTATAAAATAATTAAGGTTAACACACTACAACAGACATGGCGAATATTTTAGAAGAAAATATTCACTTCTAGGCGATTACAGGGCAGGGCTTATGACCTGTTAATTTTTTTTCTCCTAAAAACAAAACACACAGAATTTATACAATAGTTTCAATATTGGCACTCTCAGAAGTGTGTACTTTGCTCTGTTTCAATCCACTGCAACCTATGGAAAAGCTGGATGGAGGGGTTGTACGGCACCCATTTTAAAGCCTCTCATTATTTCAAGATCAAGATACGCTGAGATGAACTAATGCAGTGCCCTTTGCACCATTAGGGGCCGAAAAAGGGATGAAATAGAAGAAGAATATTAACCTCTAAAACATATATACAAAAAGACCTCCAAAGAAACTATAACTATGAATAAATTGATAATAATTTAATGATTTAGTAATAACATTTTGTTTTTTTTTCCAAATTGAAATAATATATAAGTGTAATAACGGTAAATGAATTACGACTTTAAAAAAATCAGTAAATTACACGAATTAATTTTAAAAGTTAACTAATTACTCCAAGATATTAATTTAAAAAGTAATAAGAAACAGGCCACGCATTTATAACATAAAATCACATTTTGTTACCTTTAAGTAAACGGAAAACTTCATTAAAAATATTTTCAAAGCTCGACCGCAAATTGAAAAGCTCTTCAGAAATTTTCTCAAGAAACTGCGGTACAAGAACCCACCTTTGTAGGTCATATACTGGGGTATTTTTTTGTTATCAATTGTGCACAAAAAGGCAAACTTTTTCTCTTCGCTTTTGTTAAAAAATAATATTTTTTTAAAACTTTTGTACTTAAAGATTGATGATTTTTTTACGAACTGTAGCATTCAC
Organism: Micrasema longulum; assembly: GCF_059751315.1. NCBI lineage: Eukaryota > Metazoa > Arthropoda > Insecta > Trichoptera > Brachycentridae > Micrasema > Micrasema longulum. The sequence goes on from NW_028279666.1 coordinate 4,102, forward strand.
CATTCCCATTATAGGTTCGATGGTTACATTTTTTTTAGTTAATTTTGCATACATATATGCTTGGTTTGAATATTATGTTCTTACGCGTGTAGTTTTGTTACAGAAATTTGTAGTATGGAGAAAATTAACGACATCTATTGTTGAAATAGGTAAGTTTTTACCATAATATTTTTATAAAACTTCCCGATTTTCAAATTTACAACGTATACTGAATAAAATCATTTCATGCATATAATAAATCAACTTTGTTTTTAAACACTATTTTTTTTTCTACCTACTGGTTTCAAAACTTAACAAGCCTTTTTTAGGGTATACTTAACTAATGAATTCTTTACTATTTAATTTTATCAGTATGCTGCTAATGAAATGAATAAACCAATTTACGTTTTAAGGAATGTTCGTGAATATGTCTTTTAAAGTCGTTGAAAAGTAATGTTTTTTCGTCCATTATTTCTCAGGTGTATTTAAAGAAGTATTCTTCTTTAGTTGAAATTCATATTTCCTCGACGATTTTTCACGACCTGTGTAAATTATTTTTTATATTCTAGAAGTGTGTTGATAATTCGCGTTCCGCGCTGGATTTACAATTTTTCAGGAATTTTCCAACAATTTTCCTGTAAATTTAAGAGCGATCTTTCACTCCCGTGAAATATGAAGGCAGTGTACATTTTCGGCTGAAATTATAAGGAAAACCTCCCTCATCTCACTCCTTGAGCCACGTCCTTCAGCAGTGTCTAGATAAAAGGGAACACGCGTCAGGTTTATCATTAATTTCCCTTTTTACTCTTGCGCCGTCTGCGTCGCGAGACTTTTCCTGGAAGCCGTTTTTATTTCGAGTATTTTAGAGGGTAAAATATTTAAAAAGAAAAAAATTCTGTTAAAAGAGATTACAATACTTTCATCATTTTTGGTCAAAGATAACAAAAGTCCCAGAAGACGTAATAGATTTTTTCACCGCTTCGTAGGGTAAATGCATTAAATGAAATATTTAGTTTTACAACAAAGATAAAAATGTTTTAGAGAAGAAAATGTAGAAGTCTAGGTATTTACAGGGCTTATGACCTGTTATTGGCAGGTGGCCATTTTACGCACTGTGTATATTTAAACCATTCTGCAACGGAAGAATGGATGACAAAAGCACGGTAAAACAGGTGTATATGGCGAGAATTAACGGACGAGGACGACCAGGAAGGACATGACATGATCAGATAAACCAAAAACCTTAGGTTGGTCATGTCAAAAGCAGGCAGAACCCAGAGGCTGGAAATGTATGCCAGGATAGATGTGTGTGGCGGTTTGTTCTCTCGTATCTACGGGGAAATGGCGTAATAGTTGCAGTAGTGATAATGTTTTTTAATTTAATGATTACGATACAATTATTAATAAAAATATCGATACAACTTCACGGTTTAGTTATACATTTATTTAGCTTGATCTTCGTGCGCTTTCGTCTAAGAAGGCATCTTCAGGACTAGTAAATAGCACACAACATTTTAAACGTTTGTAATATTTTTTCCAAGGTTTAATTTTTTTTAAATCATACAAGTATTTCATTAAGGGACAGACGTGACATATATAATTACAACGTGTTTGCAATTATATTAATTTAACTGAATAATATCACATATTAGGCAACGCTTGCAAACAATTTACACACACTTTAATATATACAAATATCTAACTGTCATTTATGACCATAACACAAGATACGGCAATAGGAATATGATATTAAGAGAAGGGGTCAACACTGTTCTGGCATCATGGCAATACTATTACATTAGTGAAAATATTTAAAGAGAAATATCACATACTATGAATACCGATAAGAATATATAAAATGGTTTTTGAATAATTAATTGTGTTTTCAAAATTAATATGGATATTGTGGAGAGATGTTTTCCTACATCAATTTAAAAAAGAAATTTTTTTAAAAAATACGTCACTAAGAAAACGCGACATGTTTGGCTTTAATAGTTGTGACGTCAAGCTTCGTGACAATGTTCTACAAAAATTTTAATTGCCAGGAACAAATAAACATAAATCGTGACGTATTAGGCGCGTAGCCAATGGAATAACCGTTTATGCGTGAATTCAAAATTACAATTTTAAAAGTATTTTTTATGCTACTAATAATTAACATATTACAACATTTAAGAACATTTGAGAGAAGATAATATAGAAGTCTAGGCATATACAGGGCTTATGACCTATCATTGGCTAGTTTAAGTGGCCACTTTACACACTGTGTAACATTCACCATTCTGCCCATATTTGAACATCTATATTCCTTCAATTCTTATAAATAAAGGTTTTAGCTATTTAACTACACAATCGTCAACAGATGAAAAAAAGGCAGAATGGTGAATGTTACACAGTGTGTAAAGAGGCCACTCAAACCAGCCAATGACAGATAATAAGCCCCGTAGATGTCTAGACTTCTATATCACCTTCTCTAAAATGTTCTTCATCTCTGCTGTAATTAAAATTAAAAATAAAATGCATTCTGCAAGTATATCCTGTTTTCACAATATCAGCGTATATTAATTTTGTTTTTTTTTTTTTCCTTTTCTTTTCATACCATATTTATATGCTTTAAACTTAATAGTTTTTTTTTTAAATGGCCCACGCTCAGACGCTGAAGACTTTGTGGGCATTTAGTGTTTTTTTTATTTTTTTTATTTTATTTATTTATTAGTTTATACATACAATGTTATAAAATGGCACAAAAAACACTCTGGCAAATTCTGCTTGTACTAGGAGTAGGCTCAGTATATGAAGGGTCGGCAAGCCAGAAATATTAATACGCCTAATGTTGCAATCGGTTCCTATATGGGCAAATGCCTGTTCAAAGAAACCGATTTGTTGCGGCAAATATGGTTTACGAATATTTTTCCTATAAATAAAAAACAATATTGAAGAAAAAAAAAAAAAAAAAAACAAAAGAGAAGAAAAGAGAAGAAAAGAAGAAAAAAAAATTACGTTTACATTAAATGTAAAAATACAATTAAATACATAAATATAAAGCGTACATACATATACACATACATACATATATACACACATATACATACATATATATACACACATTCATACACAAAATATATGCACATGCGAAAATACAATTAATTATTAATCAATTAAATGTTAATATTAACAGCTCCCCAGGGAGTAGAATCCAGTCCTTACCTACAAAAAAAATGACAAACTCAAAAAATTGTTGAATCAATTTGAAATTATTTTTTTCAATTTCCACAATTGACTTGCTTTATCTATGTTATTTTTAATTTTTAATATTTAAACAATAGTCTTAAAATTAAAGACCTGCTAAATCGTAAGCATATAAATCGTCAGCAGGTTCTTATATGTTGCTTCGATATTTCTTACTTAACCTAAATTAATCATAATATTATTTGAAAAACATTACATACTTTACCATATTTTATATTTTATTATCTTTAAAAAAAATAAAAAAATATCACTAATACAAAAAACTTTTTTCTATTAACCATAATGTGAGCAAACGTCTCACTCCTGTATTTAACTCAGTATTTTTAATATTGTTTGCCAACATGTTAAATATTTTAGGTATACTGTATTGCAGTGCCCTTTTGCCATATTTATTGCAATATCTAGGAACAGCTAGCCCTTCCATACTAGTAACCTGTAGCTCAATCACAAACAACTATCGACGCGCTTTAAAACATGCTAAGCATTTGAACGATAACAATGAACAATATTGAACGTGCTTAAGTTATCCCAGTCATAAGTCAACGCGTGTGTAATCTCCAACGTTCGTGTCGGTGTGTTTTTTTTTTCTTCGCAAATAAATATAGTTCATTGGCAAAAAATCGACGTTTACTATAAAAAATAATTCAATATATTGCATTTGAATAATAGTAACGAGTATCGAATTCAAAAAAGTGAAAATTAAATTACAATTACTATGGCGACTGCTTTTTTTGACATTTGGCTTTCCAAACGCCGGCGAAATGCAATTAATAGCATGATAAATAATAAATAAAAATAGCAGTTTTGGAAAATTTTCTATATTTACACCGGTGAAATTCAAATATGTGATTGCGCAGCAGGATTATACGTCGCGAAACGTAAATATTTTGACATTTAATATTAGGTGTTCACATATGTTCCATTGTGATCGCGAACACGATAAAAAACCATGGTGAGAAATTGTTATCACGTCGCTTATTAGCACTTCGATAGTTATTTGTGATTGAGCTACTGGTGGGTATTTTAAATGTTCTCGCGGCCGTATTATCTCGTGTATTAACATACAATATACACGAGAAAAACTGCTTCCTCGTGCCACGAAAGCGGTTCAGAATAGCACCCCTGTAGCTCAATCACAAATAAAAATCGACTTGCTTAAAAAGATGCTAAGCATTTGAGCGATCACAATGAACAATAATGAACAAAATCGGGTTGTGGTCCTGTGGCTAGTGTCTCGGACTCACGGAACAAAGGTCCGTGGTTCGAATCCCACTCTACCCTAACTCGATTCCCATTTTATAATAGTGAGTTATTTACAACTCGTTGAAAATGGCCCTCAAAATGAAATATTTGGGTAAATCACGAGAACGCAAATATTTATTTTTATTTAAAAAAAAACATGCTTAAGTTATCGCAGTCATAAATAACTATCGACGTGAATTGTGAATTAAAAACATGCTAAGTATTCGAGCGATCACAATAAACAATAATGAACATGCTTAAGTTATCGCAGTTATCACGATGATTGGTTATCTAGCTTTCATATATCAACTTTAAAAGACCAAAATTTTGTAAATGGGGTCTAGAATTCTAATCGTCTATGCGCTTAGTAGCTGCAAGACGTGTTGTAATCTTTCTCCTTTTTATTATTCATATTATTTTATTTTCTAAAATACCATTAATACATTAAATTTATTTGTCAATTTTTAAAATGTGTAAATGGGGGCTAAATTTCTAACTGTCTATGCGCTCTGTAGCTGCAAGATGTCCTGTAATCTATATCCTATATGTTATAATTTTTTATTGATCTTAATTGAAAACGAGGAACTAGAATCCCAACCGTCCATGCGCTCTGTAGCTGCAAGACGTACTGGGATATTTATTAATTGTACAGCGCCCTTGAGGGGATTTTCACAAAAATGGCGCTATGTAATTTATCCAACTATAACTATATATAAGTCAACGCGTGTGTATTCTCTAAGTCAACTCTCGTGTCGGATTGTTTTTGGTTTTCCTCGTAAATAAATACAGTTTATTGACGATAAATTGGGGTTTACTATAAAAAATAATACAATGTATTGCATTTGCAAAATAGTAAGGAGTATCTAATACAAATAAATGATTACTATGGCGACTGCTTTTCTTGACATTTGGCTTACCAACCGCCGGATTAATGCAATGAATAGCGTGATAAATAATAAATAAATAAATAAAAATAACAGTGGAATACTTTCCATGTTTACACCGGTAAAATTTAAATCTGTGATTGCGCAGCAGGATTATACGCCGCGAAACGTAAATGTTTTGACATTTAATATAAGGTGTTCACGAATGTTGCATTGTTTAACATTTTTCAATTTTAATATTATTACCAAAATGAAAATCCCACCAAGCCACTTTCTGTAGCTTGTTGGTGGATATTATTATATGTTAGATTGTGCTAGTCAGTCAAATAAATAAGTGAAAGTGTGCTTAGTATTTTTAATTGGTATCTTATATTAAAATATAAGTTATTATATCAATAAATACTATATTGGTAATATAATTTCGCGCTGTATATAGTATTTAAAACGCAAGATTTCGGTTTTTTGATTTATTAATTTTCGTCTTACGAAAAACAGTTTGTTTTAATTTCAGACTCTAAATAGTAAATTCAATTGTGATCGCGAATACGATAAACAACCGTGGTGAGAAATTGTTATCACGTCGCTTATTAACACGTCGATAGTCATTTGTGATTGAGCTCCTGGTGTTGTAATCATGTACCAATTTGTGTTTATACTCGGAGTACGACGCATGCTGACTAATTAAGTTGTACCAAAGTAGAGCCCTAACTGATAATTTATTTATTTTATTTTGATTTTAGTTCGGTTTGTTTTTCGTTTTGGATTTGTAGTAGGATTTGAAATTTGTGATCAGAATAACGATGTAACGTCGCCACAAACTAACGGATTCTCGTATTTTTTTTTCTTCCAAAAAAGTATATCATTCCATCAGGAAAACTGTTTTTGCTATTTAGCTAAGTAATTAATTTCTTTCTAATACAGCGTGAGCGAAGCTGCAGGTAAAAGCTATTGTATTTATATGTATTGTTGTCAGTTTATATTGTGTATGTGTATTTTTTGTTTAAAATAAAGTACGACTCCTTACTTCAACTGTCACCAAAATTCTCTTGAAAGAGTCCAAAAAAAGTCTTACGGTATATAAATTTTAAACTTAGAATCAGTCATAAATTTTCAAATTACCATTTTTTACTAAAACATTAAATTTGTTAAAACTAAACGATAGAAGAAAAATTATAGACCTTTTAAATTTATTCGAAATTATAAATTCAAGATGTGATTGCCCTGAACTATTATCTCTCATCAACTTCAGGGTGCCTGGAAGAATGACTAGACAGGTGCCACCGATTTGTAGCAACAATTCACGGACAGCGTATACTTGTAATGCCGTATTAAATAGACTTCATGAACTCGGCAATAGTTATTCCCACGTATCTGATATATTTAGTGTAGGGCATTGTTCCTATAGAACAAACATTTTGAACTTTTTCAAAGATCGTGAATGGTAATTATATTTAATGATTATGATAAAATTATAAATAAACTTATCAATGAAACTTCTTGGTTTAGTTTTACTTTTTTTTACTGTGGAGTTTTATCAAGAAATATCAACAAAAAACATCAATGTGTAATTATATTTATTTATTCATCCATTTCATAATATATACAGTTTTTTGTTCACTTTGCCTAGCTGTGTGAAACAGTACTTATGATTGTCTTGTGGTTATACTGTATAGTGTTTTATTATTTAAACTTTCTACTGAATATGCCGTATAATTTTAAGGTTATTTTTTTAAATATAAATCTTGTATAATTTTTGTTTTAATATTTTTTACATAAATCTTGGGTATAAGGAAATTCTTGTATAAAAAAAATGTATTAAGCCAAAGTTAATATTATAAATGTTTGTATAAAGCAGATTTGCCGTTTATGTTAATAAAATAAAATAAAATAAAATAAAAATCAATGGTAAAAGATTAACATTAAATAATAATATATAAATATAAAACTATGCATTACATTTAAATATGTAAAAACATAATTTTGACGAATCAAAAAACACTTTACATTTTATAGGACATAAAGGTTTAAAGTTAGATGGATTAGAAATTTTGTTATGGAACCATGAACCTAGATATGAGTTCGTATCAACTAGTAAAACTTTTCAATGCTGTCACATGATAAATTCTTAGAATATTGTCCAGATAAATCTTAATCTCAGTAGTATAATTCCATTCACCCTCGATAGTTAAAATCAATGTTTACTTAAGCCCAGTCCAAAAAATGACACCCGCGGATCAATATAAATACTAGTTTGATGGTTCCCAGTCTCAGAACTAATTTAGACGTTAAGACATTAACATCGTATATCTTAATTTATAACCTCAAGTTATTTTAATTAAATAAATCACAACTAAACAAACGTTTATTTTGTCTGACCCTTAACAATTTAAAAAATAAACAGGATAAAAAACAATGGCGACAGAATTTTAATAAATCAGAAAATAGATTTTAAAAACTCACCCTTATTAGCCCCCCTAGTCGGACCATGTACATTGTAATAAAACAATAAACATTTTTCATATAATAGAATCCTCTCTTACAGTACACCGCCAACACATGTTTCAATAGTTTGTCCCACCCTGCTCCATTGAAATATTGCTTATCGTACCTCTTTCAACTAATTTTTAAATGTACCTACACTTAAGATAATATTTAAATTTATATAAATTATCCTAAGACTGTATAATATTCACCAGTCTGAAAATGCCCATTAGAGGGTGAAAGCGCTAATTGGTCAAACAAATAAGTGGAAGTTTACCAAATATTTTAAATTAATAACTTATATGTCAACTAGCGGACCCGTCAGACGTTGTCCTGCTCGAACGTTGGCTTCCCTGCTAATAGCTTGGAAAAAGACTTTTCATTGATAAGTAGGTACCTTACTACTTGTTTGTCAACAATATTTTAAGTTTGTCCAAATTTTTGTAGACAAGGACTGGATTCAGCTCCCTGGGGAGCTGTTTATATTAACATATTACAACAGAGGTGAAGAACATTTAAGAGAAGGTAATATAGAAGTCCAGGCATATACAGGGCTTATGACCTGTCAATGGCTGGTTTAAGTGGCCACTTTACACATTGTGTAACATTCACCATTCTGCCTAAATTTAAACATCTATATTCCTTCAATTCTTTCATTTGTTGATGTTTGTGAAGTTAAAGATATGAAACCTTTATTTATGCGGGTAAGATTCATCTAATTGAATTATTTCACCTACATACTAGGCAACACCTGAATATATTGTTTTTTCAATTTCTATACTTCTTCATGGACCAGGTAATTTATCAACAATATTTTGAGTTAGTCCAAATTTTTGTAGACAAGTACTGGATTCAACTCCCTGGGGAGCTGTTTATATTAACATATTACAACAGAGGTGAAGAACATTTAAGAGAAGGTAATATAGAAGTCCAGGCATTTACAGGGCTTATTGAAGGAATATAGATGTTCAAATATAGGCAGAATGATGAATGTTAAACAGTGTGTAAAGTGGCCACTTAAACCAGCCATTGACAGGTCATAAGCCCTGTAGATGCCTGGACTTCTATATTACCTTATCTTAAATGTTCTTCATCTCTGTTGTAATACTTGTTTGTGATTAAATTCCAAAACTCAAAATTGATAATATTCAAATATTTCATTTAAGTCGGTACCTAGGTACTTGATTAAGGCTGAATTCCAAAATATATAAATATTTTTTTCAAATATGGCATTCTTTTTGCAAACGTCAAACTCCGGTCGTCTCACCAACAAAGGGGTGTACTTATTAAGGGAATACGATTTTTAAAAATGTATGAATTTAATTTAATTTTAGTGTTACTAAAAATCCAATTAACAGAAACAAATGGGTAGAAATTATAATCATATTATAATTTCTACCCATTTGTTTCGGTTTATTAATTAAATTATTAAATTATAGAAATTATAATAAAGAAATTATAATAAAGAATCGGGTTGTGGTCCTGTGGCTAGTGTCTCGGACTCACGGACCAAAGGTCTGTGGTTCGAATCCCACTTTACCCCAACTTGATTCCCATTTTCTAATAGTGAGTTATTTACAACTCGTTGAAAATGGCTCTCAAAATTAAATATTTGGGTAAATCATAAGAACGCAAATATTTCTTTTTTTTTAAAAAAAAAAAATTTAAGAAAAGAATCTGATTGAGATCCACAAAAAACAAATGCTGTTTGTAAACATTCAAAAACATTTTTTTTTAAACACAAAAAACATCTTTCTATTTTTTGGCAAATGCATTCTCCTCGAATGTAACCCTGGTAGATCGATGAATTAAACATTTATGCTCCTAACTTCTTTTTTACATATTCGATTGAAGATTTTAATATCTACGAACACGCAGAGCGCAAAGATCTATGTTTCTATGAAAACCGCACGTAAATCGGTTAATCTGTTTAGGAGGAGTACGGTTACATCACACGTACAGAGGAATAATTTAGATAAATATATAAGTTATTACAATGGAACAAAAAAATAAAAAGGGTTTATAATCTTTTTTTCTCTCATTTTTTATAATCCCATTTTCATCACGTACCCTTCATTTTGTATTAGAGAACATTTCAAGGAGCATATTATAAGTGTTAATTTCAGTGTTGTATTTTTTACTATACACCACTAGGAGCGGACAGATTATGTTTTTTTTAAATTTGTACTTACGATGTGATATTTTTTTCTTCAGATTATTAACTCAAGAAAAATACAATTTATTTGTTAAAAATGCGGTTATACAACACTCAGGCATTTTTTGTAATGCATAATTCAATATCCTATTGTTAGGAGATTAAATAATACCGTGAAAACATATTTTCTTTGATAGAAAAATAATTTGTTTTTCCATGAACGGTCCCATAAAAACTCTTCCAGCACACAAGAATATTAGTTTTTTCTCGGAAAATGTTATCTTTATTGAAAACAATATTGTTTCCATCCATTACACCCGCTGGGGGAAGGTTCTCAGGACGATAGGGGATAAAAAAGCCGCAATGAAAATACATTAAAGACAGTGAGTATATAATACTCCCAGGCAGGGTTGTCATGATTTTATATTAGTGATAAAATTCATGATTATAATAATTTATTTGATTATTTATGCGGTTATTATAAATAAATACTATTTCATGAAGTCACTTGCAGACTTTTCTTTGTCTACCGGTTTCGAGACGTATCCGTCTCTTCATCAGGACACCAATAAAACCAACATGCAAAACCCACTATATATCTTCACCATAGTTGTTGCACAAAAATATAAAACCAACATGTCATGCATTTTAATAAGAAACTCTTAAATGCACTGATTAAGTTATGAAAATATTCTATGTTGTGGGAGAAATAGTTGAAAAAAGAGAGAAAGAGGCGAAGGAGTAGTGAGTTACAAATACCATTTCAATATACTGCAAATTTTTACTCTGTTTTTGTGCTGTAGAAGACAGCTGTTCGAGAAATTTACAATATGAATCCCAGAGAATAACTTCGAGATAAATTTAAGAAATCAATTTATTGACAGTCACATAATAAAAATAAAATTATGTTATTGCGAAAGTGGTTAGTAGACAGAACGTTCCTATACTGATTTAGTATTTCTATAAAATATTCTTTGACTCAGTATTTTTGTGTTTTATTAAATACATTTTTGTTATTTTCGTAAGTTAACTTTTTTGTCATTTATTTATTTATTATTTACATTTTTGAGATCTTAACTTTAATAGGTGCTTTTATTTTTTTTTGTTTTTTCTGTATATATGGATTTAAATTTTCGATTTACTTTGTTTTATTTTGTATTGATCACATTTATGAGCACACACTATTCAAATTTATTAAAGTAAATGGCTATTCTTGAATTTTGATTGTATTATTTTTCAATATTTTTTTTATTTATTTTAAACCATTTTATCTGGTTTTGTTTAGATTTTTCTTTTTAATCTTCTTGATAATATTTTTAATTTTTCAAAGCATTAAAAACAAAATATTATATGATCATTATTTTATATGTAAACAGTTTTATGTCTGTACTCTTTGATTTGATTCTTGATTAAAACTAATGTCTCAGCACCTGATGACAAACTATTATTTAATAATTTATCGGGACAAAATATAGTTTATTAATTTGTTTTTTTGTTTACAATGTATTAGTATTGTAATAATGTGTGACACTATTAAAAATATATATGGCAAAAATGTCAATTTAATAAACATATAAAATTACCACCCGTGTAAGAAAAAACCACTTTATTTATTGGGTCCACATGTAGTATTTAGTGAACATGATAGAAATAAAATAAAAAGGAATCGATTCATTAATTACGTAAACCTTGACAAAGAAGCTTGTTTGCTTTGAAACCGGTCGGTGAAAAATAAAAATTAGCGGTTAAAAACAAAGTTGTTTTATTTATTTTATTATAATGAATAACCACAAAGTTAGTGCTTCAAATATAAACTTTATAAATAAATGATTTTATTGAACAACAAAATAATTCATATTTACGAAATTCTGGCTAAAGTTAAATCGACTTTATTGAAAAAATCATTTTCAATAACTAAAAATACGAAAAAACGATCAAGTTTTTTGTATACGGTTGTATTTTTTTAGATTGTGAATTTTTCATTTGAAAAATTGTGGAAATACCCTAGTTTTTCCGTAACCTATCGATGATTGATTTTAAGGAATTTCCACTATGTGGTTAATTAAATTCTCGTGGAATTCCGCTTAGCTCGTAATCCATTGTTTTCAATCTCGGTCAGAATGCTGACCGGTTTCATTACAAAATACGCCGATGACGTGTTTGATTATTGTCTTTCGTAGCGAAATTCTTGTACCTTACTTAAAAATCAAATAAATTCAAATAAAAGTTTTACTGAGTCATGAGGCAGCAAGTCTTTTTGATTATTTGATTATTTTTGTTAACACATTACAACAGAGATGAAGAAAACTAAATATCAAAAGAAATATCGTTGAGGCTCGCACAGAGACATGCATATTGTATTGGCCCATAAATTTTCAATTCTTTTTTTACTGATAATATTTCATTGATTCCAAACTTTTCCTTCTTTTAAAAAACATGCACTATCCTGGATTCAAACTGAAGATATGATTTTTTTTCTATTATTCATTTTGTTGCCTTTTAATAATAAGGAATGTTTTTGTGTTTTTTTTTTTTTTAATATTTTTTATTTCCTTTTTTAATTACTATTTTAAAAAAAACATATAATCTTTTACGGAATATTTTACATTTTTTTTCTTATGTTACACAGAAATTAAAACTATCCATTATTTATTATAGGAGCAAAAATTCAATAACATTTTATTATATACCCACAAACAGGCCATGCCTTTGTGGGATTTTTTTGTTTACGATATTTACTATTAATATGTATTTCATTGCTTATAATTATGCTTTATATTTTTAATACCCGGTTTTATTACCTTTATTTATTGTAAAAAAACAAAAAAAATATTTAAAAAAATAAATAATAACATGAAGTCTGTTGTATTTACAAGAATTATGAACTGTCATCAGCTGATTTTTGGGCAACATTACACACTGCGTAATATTCGCTATTTCGTCTATGTTTGAATATACAAGTTTCTTAAATTCATTCAACTGTTGATATTTGTAAAGTTTAAGCGCTGAAACCTTTATAGAAGCGGGTGAGATTCGACTGACTTAGTTATTTCATCTACATACATACTAGACAACGGCTGAAAATATTTTTTTTGTACTTCTTAGACGAGTCAACATCTTGAGTTCGTTAATTTTTTTGTTAAAAATGACAGGATTTAACCTTTTGTTTAATTTTTTTAAATAGGAAGTTATTGAGATTTACGTATAATTTCATTATCATCATTATTCCCTTTCCGCACCTAATGATGCATAGGGTACTGTATTGGTTAACCAATCACAGCGTATCTCGATCATATGTTGTTACATGAAGGTAAGATGAGCAGTCTTACGCTTAAGGTACCAGTCCAGAGACTAAAATGCCCTGGTGTGAAAACACCCTTTTAAATAAATATTTCATATCAACCATGTCAGGAATCGAACCCGAGACCTCTCACATGATAGGCAAACATGCTGACAATTACACCACGAGGAACGTATAGCTTACTTCACAAAATTGATATTTGGAAGAATTATTAGTGATAGTTTTTAATTTTTCAAAATGTAATCTGTAATTGTTTTTCAAGTAAAATTATTGTTAATGTAGGTTAAGTGTAAATAATCTTTGAAATTTATAAGAACCTGCTGACGAGTTGTATGTATGCAACTCAGCAGGACTTTAATTTAAGAATATTTTGTAAATATTTTTGAAAAATAAATTTAAAAAAAAAAATTTAAAAAAATCGAATAAATATGGATATTCAAACATTACACACGGTGTAATGTAGTTTAAATGCTTTGACTTTCATATGTTTAGTTTTTTTCAATGTTTTGAATCTCTGTTTTTATAATGTTAAGTTCAAATATGACCCGGAATTTGTTATTTAAAAGAATCGCGCTTAAAATTGAATGATTTCTTATAAAGGTTGGTAAGACTGTAATTGGCATACGTGTTAATTTTTAGCGCGATCTGTCATGTAGTTTTTTATGACAGCAGTGAAAAAAGTTGATATTTCAACAATATTTTGAGTTTGTCAAAATTTTTGTAGACAAGGACTGGATTCAACTCCCTGGGGAGCTGTTAACATTAACATATTACAACAGAAATGAAGAACATTTTAAAGAAGGTAATATAGAAGTCTAAGTATCTATACGGCTTATGACCTGCCATCGGCTGGTTTAAGTGGCCACTTTACACACTGTGTAACATTCACCATTCTGCCCATAATTGAACATCTTTATTCCTTCAATTTTTCATCTGTTGATGTTTGTGAAGTTAAAGAGCCGAACCCTTTATTTATGCGGGTGAGATTCAATTAAAGGAAGTTCCAGAGAATCCCAGGGAGTTGCATCCAGTCCTTGTCTACAAAAAATTGGACAAACTAAAAAATTTGTTGATCAATCCCCCTGGTCCACGAAGAAGTATGGAAATTGAAAAAATAAAATTTTAGGCGTTACCTAGTATGTAGGTGCAATAATTCAATTAATTGAATCTAACCCGCATAAATAAAGATTTAAGGCAATTTTAAATTAATGTTTAATTTTATGTGTATGGTATTATAAATAAAGCAATGTAAGTGAATCTGTAAATATTGAAGTTTTCATTTGGTTTTTTGAATGTTCGGGAACTTATTGTTAAAATTTATTTTACGAAACCGTCTGTTCTATATTGGAGGATCTTATATTGAAAAATGGTCGGAAACTTCCAGAACAACTTCAAGATTCAGTAATAAAACAAAACTGTCTGAGAACAAATACGTTTGATTAAATATTTCATAGCCAAACCATAATGCTGAAATGCGTAGGAGGCCGCCTTTGAAGTTTTAACAAAAACAATGAAGGATTTGAGTTTTTCTACTGACATTTTTTGGCGAAACTGCATTTAAACAATACCTTATAAAAAAAATACACGTTCAAAAATGTTTGAGTATGCCCAAATGCTTGCAGACTGGCTGGATTTCCTCCCTAGGGAGTTATTCACATTTTAATTTATTTCAACCGAAAGGAAACATTTTTCAGAAGGGAATCTGGTTTAAGTGGCCACTTTACACACTGTGTAACATTCACCATTTTGCCCATGTTTGACTTTCCACGTTTCCTCAATCTTCTATCTGTTGACGTTTGTGAAGTAGAAGAGCTGAAACCTTTATCACGTGGGTGATATTCATCCGGCTGAACCAAACCACCTACTAGACAACGCCTGAAAACAATTTTCCAATTTTTATACTTTATATTTAAGTTGTATGTCCAAATGCTTACAGACTGGCTGTATTTCCTCCCTAGGGAGTCATTCATATTTAAATTTATTGTAACAGAGAGGGAAAACATTATTGAGAAGGGAATATGGAAGTCTACTCATTTACAGAACTTATGAGCTGTCATTGGCTGGTTTGAGTGGCCACTTTACACACTGTGTAACATTCACCATTCCGCCCATGTTTAAACATCCACATTTCCTAAACTCTTCCATCTGTTGACTTTTGTGTTTGGTGAAGTTCACAAAAGTCAACAGATGGAAGAGTTGAGGAAATGTGGATGTTCAAACATGGGCAGAATGGTAAATGTAATACTAATAATAATAAGAGTAAAGTGGCCACTTAAACCAGCCAATGAATGACAGGTCATAAGCCCTGTAAATGCCTAGACTTCCACATTCCCTTCTCAATAATATTTTCCCTCTCGGTTGCAATAAATTTAAATAGGAACTGACTATTATTATCGAACGAATAATACAAAAATGATATAAATCAATGATATAAATTAAATAATGAATTCATACATTTATTTGTCAATGATACAAAAAATACCGAAATAAACTACCCATCTCGTTGGTTCAAAGAAATGGAAAAAATTTTATCGAATAAAAGTAAAATAACTGGTATATTTTTCTTTCTCAATGTACAGTTTTGTGTTTGGTGGCTTTATTCTAAAATATTTTATTTTGTTCCAGAGTCGGGAGCGCTGCCAGAGTGTACAGTAAAGAGC
The DNA here is from genome assembly GCF_059751315.1 of Micrasema longulum. Lineage (NCBI taxonomy): Eukaryota > Metazoa > Arthropoda > Insecta > Trichoptera > Brachycentridae > Micrasema > Micrasema longulum. The sequence goes on from NW_028279666.1 coordinate 20,053, forward strand.
TTTTCCGAATCAAAATAACACAAGAAATTATTGCTACTGGGGGTTTGTGGGGGAGTATAAAGAAGATGGATTTCCTATCCGGACCATCTCCCACTCCGCGCCGGAACTTACAAACAACCAATCAGGACACGCCGGATGCATTTTGAAAGTGGAACGTGACAATCCCGCCATAATACTCCTCCGCCACCGATACAAGTGGAAACTATTATTTAATGGAAACTTTTAGATCTCAGTTTACTGCCAAACAATTTCATTGTTATTTTAAATACGCAGTTAAAGTCCGTCAAGTGATGTTATTTCATGTAAAAAACAGCTATACGGTTTGTTTTCTTTACAAAATTAACAACCCCGCGAGTTTTGTGCAGTGGAGTAGATAAAATTTTATCGCCGTCGTAAAACACATTCATACTCGTTACAAAATTGTCGTTCGCAACATCTGTAGCGTTACGTAAACCGACATCATAACATCTGGACACGTTCTCCCGCGTAACGACTCCTTTAGAAAGGACATAAAAAGGACAACAAAGGAGGGGCAATCATGGACAAAGACGTCGTGAAGATGCAATATGGCACGAACAAGAAATCAACAAAGACCAGGGATAAAAAGGGAGAAAATGGCACAAATCTGCCGAGAAAATCGGGCGCAGATGCGCCCACAACGTGCTGTTTCTGTTTCAAGACAAACAGAGCAAAACGCAAAGGACTTCTTACCGGACTCGTTACAAATATTGGCATTTTCGCTCTTTTGCTCGCGTACACGCTCCTCGGTTCCTTCGTTTTCCTGGCCATCGAGGGCGGAGCCGCCAAGATGCACCAGAAGACTCTGGCGACGACGCTGTACCAGCAGCAACTGAGAGAAAAAAACGCGAACAGCATAGCCGGACAGGGAACGCAAATCAATGGATCCGCTTCCCACGCCAGCGCCGAGCTGCGCGCAAGGACCGTTGAAAATATCTGGGAGATAACGGTCTCCCTCAACATCCTGTACAAGGAGAACTGGACGAGGCTGGCTGCCCAGGAGATAGGCCGGTTTCAGGAACAATTGGCGCAGAAGGTGGCGGCAGAGCTGGGGGGGATGCAAGGACAGGGGGGAAAGGCGTTGGAAGGATCACAAGGAATATCCTCTGCGGATGATTTCGAATGGAACTTCGCGAAGGCTTTCCTCTATTCTTTGACCGTCCTGACAACGATCGGTGAGTATTTGTTTTTACATTTAAACCAATTTCATCAAAGTACCATTTTATTTATTGATCATTGATCATTAATTTTTACTCTAAGTTTTCACTCCATTATAGAATAGGGAAATATCACATATTACGAATCCGATTAAAATATATGAAATAGATTAAGAATAATTAATTGTATTTTCATAAATAAATGTAAAAAAGAAATTCAATAAACAAAATGACAATCCGGCTGCGACATTTACATATAACTGTATGAAAAAAATGAAACAATGTGAAAATTGTTTTTAATACTTTAAAAAATGAAAGAGCATAGAAGATTAAAAAGTAGCTAAATAGTATTCGCTGTTTTTTTTAAAAATATTATTTTAATTATTTGACTAACCCTGTTTTTTGGTTGTTTATAAATAAAGAGTAAACTCTTCAAAGAAAATAAAATTTGTTTACATTTTGAAAGTCATAAAATAAAGTAAAATAAAAAAAATACGCTCGTAGAAAAACGCGACGTGTTTGGCCTTGGTTGTTGTGACGTCAAGATTTGTGAAATTGTTCTACACAAATTTCAATAGCAGGAACAAATAAACATGAATCGTGACGTGTTAGGGGCGTGGGCAATGGAATCACCGTTTTTGCGGGAATTCAAAATTACAAATTTAAAAGTATTTTTCATGCTACTAATAATTTTTTATTTTTTTATGAACTGTATTTTATGGACCTTTTTTACTTAAAAAAATCGTTTAAATAAACGTGATATTTCCTTATTAAAGATTTATTTTTCTTAAAACAACATACACATTTTACTTTAAAAAAAGAAAGCTTTACACATTCAATAAATGCACAAAAAAAGTAAATGTAAAATAAAAAAACAGGTATATTTAAGGCAATTTAAAAATATTTACTTTACACAAATAACCCAAGGTAAATTAATAATCAAACCTGAAATTCAATAGTCACTTTAGCTGGTTTGAAGAAATTGCTATGTGTCAACAAATCAGCGAAGTATAGTGTAGAAAAGTCATAAATACATAAATAAACAAAAAATTTCAAAAAAAATAAATTATATTCTAATTCCAGCGGCCTCCGTGTTGTAATGGTTAAAACACTTGATTCACGCGCGGAAGGTTCCGGGTTCGCTTACTGGTGAGAAAACAAAAAAATAATCTGAATTTCTTAAGCCAGGGTGTTCTGTGTAGTGGGTCCTTCTGGCCTGTTGTGGTGCAAAAAAATAAAACGCAAGGGTGTTTATGGCTTTTTTTCATAACAATATTTTGAATGAGTGTTATTTTGTAAAGCTCTGAAAAAAATGAACGGATTATTTACTTATACGTATTTTCCTTAATTTCACGTTAAACTTATGTATGTCCGTGTAAAAAAGATACATGATTTTTAAAAATCTAAAATATCTAATAAATAAATACGTTTTTAATATTCTAAAGTAAAATAACAGTTCGTACACAAGGCGTTCTTTAGTTAGATAAAGAATTACCCATACAATGTAGGTACCGTGTTTTGTACCGAACGGTATTACTCTAAGAGGAAGTTGCGGGTGCGGATCGGAATTACTCTACACTATTTGAAAAGTTTTCTTGAAAATTGTTTTTACCGTTCGAAGTCATATTTTAAAAGTTTTTAAGAAAACTGCTTTCTTTCGAGCCAACTTACAGTACTGTTTTGTTTTTTTTTAAATATTTTTTTAAATCGTGGCAGAAATACCCACTAGCAGTATTTGTTTACAATGTTGTGCGATGATCTAAATCTGTTGCAACAGAGAGGGAAAATATTTTTGAGAAGGTAAATGGAAGTCTAGGCATTTACAGGGCTTATGACCTGTCACGCCTGGTTAAAGTGGCTTACACACTGTGTAACATTCACCATTTTGCCGATGTTTGAACATCCATATTTTTAATTCTTCCGTTTGTTAATTTTAGTGAAGTTAAAGAGCTGAAACCTTTATTGTTGGAAAGAGATTCATCTGACTGAATTATTTCAAATACTAGGCAACGCCTCAGAACAATTTTCCAATTTTTAAACAATTCTTCTTGGACCAGTTGGTTTGATTACAATATTTGAGTTTGTCCAAATGTTTTTGTTTTTAGCAAAGTTGCGGTTTTTTGTAAACACATCGAGGTATTAAACAGAATTTGTAATCATTTTTTTTTTCAAAGTAAGAATATCTGTAGGCTGCCGAGAGATCGGATAACTCAGTGAAAACCAAATGCCGCCTACATAACGCCTGAATAACACCTATTCTCCTCTATGGATGCAAATCGTGGCACCTCACTAGGGCTCAAAACAGCAAAATAGTTTTTAGAATAGGCGTGTCAGAAGAATCTTGGATGTTCGGTGGTTTGACTTTGTGCGGAATGAAGTAATAAGAGAACGGACGTAGCAAACTCCGGTGACAACTGTCGTCTAGCGGAGGCGATACCTGAGAGCCTTGACCACGCTTTCCTACTTTACAAGGCATCGGGTTCTCGACGTCCTGGATATTCACTGCTGACTGTTCGTCGGCGGTTCATGTTATAACTACAGGATTTAAACCTGACTTGAGAGAATGTACAAGAGCTGGCAGCTGACAGAGATGCCTAGAGGATCTTTGTGGACACCGTATGCTCTAACTGGGGAACGGACATGAAACGATGATGATGATGAAGAATATCACTTTTGGATCATGATCCTGGAATGAACGATTTTTTTTCAATTTTGTGGCTTGATACAGTTTTGCATCACACTATCCAATTAGTGTGTGGGGTAAAATACAAATAATTGACAAGTTTTTTTCTATAGTAAAATTTTTGCTTTTAAAATAAAATTCCTTAAAAAAAATACTATTTTAACAACATCGATTCTTGTATAAGTCCAACTTAGTTTCAATTAGTTTTGTCATTACGATTTGTTTATTGATTTGTATATTAATTAATTTTTTTTGTTATTTATATTTATATTTAAACTGTTTCTATAAATCGGCTTTCAAAATGTATACAATTATAACTGAATAGAACTGAATAAAATATATTGAATCGCAGCCAGATGAAAGAAAATATTTAAATTTACAAAGAAGAAATTCTCTTTATTTATTCTCGAGCCATTTTCACTGGATTCAGTAATAGCGAGACGTTTTGAAATAACTTAGAAATATCGTGAAATACTTTTCCCAGAAGTGAAATCGATTGCAAATCTGGAAAATGTTTGATTCATAAACACAACCTTTCAATTCCGATTTTCCGACGGCGTGACGTATGCTATTTCACATATTGAGAACTTTATGGATATATTGAGTTCGTAAAGTGAATGAAATTCATATGAATTTTCAAAAATAAGTGAATATGGAATTGATATTTTGGTGACGTTAAGAATATCGGAGTTAAGAAATTGCGTGAAATTGTGGTAATAAAAAATTTAATTGATATTATTAACACACACACTGAGTACCGACCGAATAAACATAGAATTTACCGTGTGCTCGGCCCATTTTTGTAAAATTTCATGCTTTGTGAAGAGTTTCTTAAAAGTATCATTATGACGAAAATACTAGGTTAAATCAATTGAAACTTTCAATGTTTATTTAAAATAAAGTAAGTCAAACAAATTACAACAGGGATGGAGAATACCTTAAATAAGGGAATATGGAAGTCAAGGCATTTACAGGGCTTATGATCTGTCATTGGCTGGTTTAAGTGGTCACTTTACACACTGTGTAACATTCACCATTTTGCCTATGTTTAAACATCCATATTCCTTCAATTCTTCCATTTTTTTATTTTAGTGATGTTAAAGAGCTGAAACCTTTATTGTTGCGAAGAGATTCATCTGACTGAATTATTTCACATACTAGGCAACGCCCGAAAACAATTTTTCAATTTTTTAACTTCTTCTTGGACCAGTGGGTTTCATTACAATATTTGAGTTTGTCCAAATGTTCGTAGACAAAAGTCTGGATTTCACTCCCTCGGGGTCATTAAGAATTACAAACTACAACAGGGATGGAGAATACCTTAAATAAGGGAATATGGTCCAAGAAGAAGTTTAAAAATTGAAAAATTGTTTTCAGGCGTTGCCTAGTATGTGAAATAATTCAGTCAGATGAATCTCTTCGCAACGATAAAGGTTTCAGCTCTTTAACTTCACTTAAATCAACAAATGGAAGAATTGAAGAAATATGGATGTTTAAACATAGGCAAAATGGTGAATGTTACACAGTGTGTAAAGTGGCCACTTAAACCAGTCAATGACAGGTAATAAGCCCTGCTAATGCCTTGACTTCCATATTCCCTTATTTAAGGTATTCTCCATCGCTGTTGTAATTTGTTAATATTAATGACCCCCGAGGGGGTGAAATCCAGTCTTTTGTCTACAAACATTTGGACAAACTCAAATATTGTAAAGTAAGTCATTTTTGTATGATAGTTTTGCCAACATTCGCCTTTATGGAGAGCCACATTGCGCATTGCAATGTTCGCACATATACAGGGCCTCACTCCTTTTTTTGTTATTTGTATCCTGGAGCCGTGTAAACACGTGATTATATAAACAATGCATTGTATCCCGGTCCCGTGTTTTCACGTGGTTAATCAGCAGCGAAAAAGTACTAAAAAAAGTCACTAGATGTCAATAAAATGGTCTTTTTTAGACAGCTGGTAAACCACGTGAAAACACGGGACCGGGACACAAAGCATGGTTATATAATCACGTGTTTACACGGCTCCGGGATACAAAGTGTTCAATTTATTAGTAATCATTCAATGGAAATAGATTTTTGTGAGTAAATCCAATACTAGTAAATATAGGTTTTGCTACTGTAGGATTTGATACTGGTGGATGGCATGGGAGCTTTTAGCCAGTTGGAGGTTTAGGAAAGAAAACGACGATACGCCATGATGCGTATTTATTATATGTCATACGGACAGAGTAACTATGTAAACTTTTTATGCTAGTAACTGTGTAAGTACTTGTAGAATGTTTGTATACGTTATATCTTTACATTTCGCAAATTTGACCACATAACCGAATACCGCACGCAACTACACTGACTCAGTATCAAGCATAGAAGAAACTTTGCCTTTCTATCACTTTTTCACAATATTTTGAATCATTTCACTTCACCTGTTTATCTGAGAGAGCTCTTTCAACTTTTGTCACAACATGGACTACCTCTTTATTCTAGTAACGAGAGAACATTTTTAATACCCTTTCATCGCTCTACTTTTCTTGCCTCCTCTTTTACAGTAATAGCTGCTTGATTGTGGAATAGTCTACCCAATGATGTTACAAACTTCCCTTTTTTATTTACATCAAAACCAAGATTGAAATGTCGCCATATAGATGTTTGAGTTGTTCCCCTTTCTTTCTTATTTCCATTCTATTACCTCTCTTCTCCTCTTTTTATAGTATAGTGAAAATTTTGGTTCTAAATTGTTACATAAAATTGAATTTTATTAAAATATGTCCATGTACTTTTAATTTTCTCAAACTGAACGGTTTGGGTAGGTAGGAAGAAATTGCCTTAAGACAATATGCCCGCCTTATATGTATATAAACTGTATACGTATTTAAAGTGTAAAAAATAAAACAACAAAATAAATAAGTACTGAACCATTCGACTGCGTGATGGAATTGACTTTTCGACTGAGGCTAACCAAACTGGCCAACTAAAGATACTACCACTCATATACATATAATGTCTGACGTTAATTTTTACTTCCTATCGGAATTTTGAGGTTGTATACTGATTTCGTGTTTCTCAGCGATTTTATATCGGCTCGTATCAGCAGTTTGTTGTTAGTTAATGGAGTTTTTTGATATTAAATTGTTTACGAGTACATACAAGAAATTTACGATTAACCTTAAAGTTCCACACTACCATTCGTTGAATTGCAATATGGTCGTGGAGGGGAATGACAATACCCGACATATGTCCTTTATGTTATTTGCCAAACCACAGAGAGAACGGCAATGAAAGCATTAGAGTTAAATTCAATTAAATTAAAATCGGGGTTTATGAAATTGAATATCAACATCAGCCAGCAATGATAAGTCACAAATTCTATCAAACGCTTTGAAATCAAAATTTATTTTTGGTATTGAATAAACAAAACACTCTATGTTACGCCTCACACGAGTTAAATATTAATGTTAAAACACGTTTTGGGTATTCAGAATAATTTGTCATTACGTGTAAATACAAACTAAAAAAAAGAAAAAAAAAAAACTTTCATGACTTGTCTTGGACAGTAAAAAAAAAATATTTCGATACATACCGTAAACCAACATATACAGACGCAATCATTTATAATTTTTCAAATCATCCAAATGCCTATAAACATTCCATATTCCATTCAATGATACATAGATTAAGTAACGTTCTACTAGATGATACTAATTTTTAAAAAGAACTTAATACAATAAAACAAATTGCTAATAATAATGGATATAATGAGAACTTAATTGATAAAATATTAAATCAAAAACAAAAACGCAAACTTATAAATAAATATGTATTTTCTACTCCCACAGTAAATAAAGCAAACCCACCTAAACAATGGAGGCGGATTCTTTTTATAAAAAACATTTTTCCAAAACAATAATTTTATTCCCTACCATCAAACATTAAGCCGGCTTTCTACACAACTAATAATATTGGAACATTGTTAATAAAACACAAAGACAAAGTCCATAAATATAATAAATCTGGGATACACTTATTAAATTGTAATGATTGCGATAATCTACATTGGAAAAACTAAAATAAACTTTAGTATTAGAGTAAAAGAACACTTAAAATGCTTTAATAACAATATTTTTTCTGAATTTACAAATCATCTGATGGAAAATAATCATAACTTCAACAAAGAAACTGGATTAAAAGTACTTCATGTTGAAAATAAAATATTAACAATAGACAACTTGAAAATCTTAGAAATTAAAAAAGCGATTCACAATAAGAAAAAAATAATCTATAACCAAATAAACAATATTTCTTTAAGTTCTTTCCTGTCTACCTTCAAAAATATTGAAATCAAATTACCATCCTTCTAAGGGGAAAAAGTTTTGATTTATTGGGTCCACGTGTAGTATTAAGAGAACATTATAAAAATAAAATAAAATATGAATGAATTCATTAGTTACGTTAACCTTGACGAAGAAGCTTGTTTGCTTTGAAACCGGTCGGTGGAAAAAAATTATATAAAAAAAAAAATAGTAATTTAAAACAAAGTTGTTTTATCAGCTCCCCAAGGAGTTGAATCCAGTCCTTGTCTACAAAAATTTTGACAAACTCAAAATATTGTTGTTGTTTTATTTACTTTATAATAATAATAATGATAATAAAGCGATTTTCAAAAATATAATTACGAAATTTTTAAAAGTACATAAAATAAAACGTTTCTCTAAAGTTTCGCGGTGTGGCCCTGAAAAACCGTTATGACGATAATTAACTCTATTATATGTAAAACTAAAAAAATCGACTTGATGTCATTGATTTGTCTTATTACGAGTATAACCAAATTATGAGTTTCATTTGCCTTTGAACTGTTTTCTTAGCAGAAAGAAAGGAGATGGCTACGTTATATATCAACCCTACATATGATTTTGAACAAACTTATTGCGAACAAAACATTGACAGAACAAACGGAAAGCAACTGAAAACTACCCTTAATCACGCATCGCCAACAAATCGGTTTTTCACTTTCATGGAATTTCAGGTCGGTGCGGGATATTTCAGGTTTCAGGAAAACAATACACCTCCACGCGCATACTGGCAGGCGTCACACTGTAACTGAGCGTGACGGACATATTGCCTGAAGGGATGGAATTGAATTCAATAATGGAATTCAATACACGTTGTATCATGAGATTTCAGGTTAAATCTAGATACAAAAGGTATTTCTACTGAGATGGAAAGTATTTCAAAGAAATAAAGAAATAAATCGAATCGCAAGAAACTGTTGAATATGGGGTCATCATTTAAAACATACAATTAATGACTTAATATTACTTTGAACTGTATTCAATCGAACAGTAAATTTTGTAATAAAAATGAAATAGAGAATTTCTATGAAAGCCTAAAAACCAAAGGCGGATTCTTTAGGTAAGATTGTATTTTTGTGTCACGTTGTGGAGTAGTAAGGTATTTTGAAAACTCTTTTGTCGTTGTCATTGATCGTTTGTTGTTTTTGTTTAGCTTGCTTTACCAACTTGCGTAGATGTGAACAGTGACTCAATGCGTTAAGGACGCGTTTCTACAAACACATTTTTGTGGTGTGTTGTGACGCGCCATAACTCCCCTCCATAACTCTGGCGCAGATGAAAATCATTGAAACGGGACTGCATCTGTAGATGCTACGACACACCACGTGAAAACAGTGAAATTCTGACCATATAAAATACACATAAGTAATCTGCGCCACATAGCTACCCGACACACCACTCCACAGCATGACAAAACAGTGTAATCCTGCATTTAGTGTGTGCGTAAGTAGAATGCATAGTCAAGTAAAAATATGTGCGAATTAAGAGAAACGCAGTAAAAATATTTATTTATTTATTTACCGTTCCATGAATCTTTTACATAATTACAATTATTATTATTATTATTATTATTATTTTATTTTATTCCAGTAAAATGGCTATGCAGGTGTTCTTTAAACCCTGTCACATCCGAAACCACGATGATCAGTATGAGCAAGAAGACATATTGGCACATTAAGATAATTTTTTAGAACGAATAAAATTTAAAAAAATAAAATATTTTTTAAAACAAATGGTTGTTAACTTCTGCAGGAGAGAAACGAAGGGGGGGGGAGGGGAATGTCTGACACACCGTTAACTACGCGGCCGTGTCCCCTCGCTTCTCCCCTACATAAGTAAGCAACCGTTTGTTCTTTTTAATATTTTATTTTTAGAAATTTTCTTAGTTTTAATATTTTTTTTAATATGCCAATATGTCTTCTTGCCCATACTGATCATCGTGGTTTTGGATGTGACAGGGCTTAAAGAACACCCTGTTTTGTGCAGAGCCAATTCTACCATATAAACATGAACACAATTATAAACTTAACCATAAACATAAATATAAACATAAATATAACAATAAACATAAATATAAACATAAATTAATTAAAAATAAAACCAGTGAAAAAAAAATAACACAATATTTAAAAAATAACAAAAACATCAAGACAAGTATACAATGATAAACAGTATTTATATATAATAAAAGAAATGTTACATCTGTAACACATATAAATATTAACCTTTATAAAAGAAAGGCAAATAAAAGAAAATAGCAGTTTTTAAAAAAGAGGAAAATAAGAAGAAAAAAAAGAAAGTGCTTTAAAAGGAATGTTAAAAAATTTACTTTATGGTTTATATAAATATTAATATTAAACAATAATAAATTTAAAAAATAATGATAATTACTTTCTTAATTAGCGCTTTGATTGCTTGATAATATTCTTGATTATTCCGTACAAATAAATGTTTTCTTTGAATTTAATTTTAACATTTTGGTTTACAACCTTCTCAAGGTTCAGTCTTCAATGGATATAGGAAACTTTTAGGCAGAATAAAGGCAATTATTGATTATTTATTTGTTTTTTTCTCTCTATTTCTACTAAGCCACCGATATCGGTATCGGTATTGCCGATTATTTACTTTAATGATCGGTATTGTATCGGCAAAATTATGTATCGTTACATCCCTAATTTGAGGTAATAACACTAAGCCGTTAAGCAAAGCTAAAATTGTGAAAAAATATAAGCTTTCGAGAAAACTGCTTTTTTTGTGATTTTATCAGGATGTGATATGTAATTAGTAAGCTTCATACACACATACACACATACAACGATAAACTACTAACGTGAATGCTGAATATAAAATATTCATCAGTTTTCGTATTAAAATGAGAAAATAAAAAATGTACTTCCGAGTTCTGATCGGTTTTTATCCCTTGGGGAAATAATTGGTATTGAGGTGTTAATATTTTAATACCATGAAATACTATATAGAATCCTTTACAGCTATGTACTTGTACTCGTATATTCGATTTGTAGTGCATGTTTATTTGCCAATGATTTTAACAGGTGAAATGTATAAATTTGATAATTTTTTTTATTATGCACGCGGAAACATTGATTGACACAACAGAGTAGATAAGTAAAGAGTTATTTAATAAGAGAGTTTGAATAAATGCATTTTGAACTTAAAATATTAAACAAATATTATTTTGCATAAAACGGATATTTTTATATCATGTTAAATAATATTTGATGTTTCAAAGATAATGTCGGACAAATATCCACCACGGCGTTGTTTAATCTGAGGTCCAATTTTCATTAGTTCTCTCATTAGTTAAGCAAAGTAGGGTAAAAAAAAAAATCAACCCTGCCAACACTATCGAAATGTCCATTTTGTTTTCTTCGACAATCTGACAGATGGAAAATTAATTTAAATTTTAAGTAATGCATTTGCTACTTACACATGCATTTGCTAATTACACATGAAATGTGATCCCATCCTGTTTCTTTAAAATCCCGGCAGTATTTCTACACACTTTAAAATGACAAAACACGGCATAATTGAATTCAAATCGGGAGTTGCGCACTGAGCGACGTCTACAAAGAAACTAATGGGTCAAAACGTAAAACTACTTTTTTAAGAGTAGTTTAGTCACCTTCTGTTTGATGCGCGTATGCGATTACGGGACTATTCTTAATTCTTTGGCCGAGCTTATAATTATATCAATCTTAAAAAGCAATTTTATTTTATTTATTTAATAGCATAATTATACATTTTTACAATTTAAAAAAAAATTTCACTGGTTATATTTTTACTAAAACTAAAATCCCACCAAGCCACTTTTTGTAGCTTGTTGGTGGATAACTTAACATTAATCATAATAAATATTTAAAGCATTAACTTTGTGGTCAAACATTTAACTAAATGTCATAAAATATTAGTAAATAACCCCTAAACGACTTTTCTATGTCTACCGATTTCGAGACATACCCGTCTTTTTGTCAGGACACCGATTAAATTGAATGAATGAAATCTTCCTACTATCTCAAACAACATATAAAAATTACATAATTTTATCAGTGCATGTTTGTCCTAATCGGTGCATGTGCTTATTAAAATGCATGTCGTGTTGGTTTATATATTTCGGTGAAACAACTATGGCGAAGGTGTATAGTGGGTTTTGCATGTTGGTTTAATTAGTGTACGAAGAGACGGGTATGTCTCGAAACCGGTAGACAAAGAAAAGTCGTTAAGTGGTTATATACAAATATTTAATAACATTTAGTAACATTAATTAGATTAAATTGAATAAAATTATCATTTTGATGATAATCAACATTGCGATATTGCATTATTATTATAGTTGGGTAATTTATATAGCGCCATTTTAGTCGAAATTGCCTCAAGGGCACTGTCAATAAATAAATATCCCAGCATGTCTTGCAGCTACAGAGCGCAAGGGTGATTAGGATTTTTGTTCATCGCTTCCAATTATTATATATTTCAAATAAAACAGATAAGAGCTAGATTACAGCACGTCTTGCAGCTACAAAGTGCATGGACGGTAAGTTATATAGACCCCATTTACATTCACCACACCAACACCACAGCAAATACTAAAATACACCTCCTCCTTCACCATCACTTCTACCCCTCTATTTAAATATTTTTTTAGCTTAGTGCATGTTTAGACATGATCGTGTTCGCATCCCTATAAATTCGCATCTCCATGTGATTTATGTGTTTTTGGACATATTATATATATACTGCGGTGATGGTGAAGGAATAGGTGTATTTTTGTATTTGCATGTTGGTGTAGTGAGTGTCCTGACGAAGAAACGGGTTCGTCTCGAAACCGGTAGACTAAAAAAGTCGGTACGTGGTTAAATGTTGATATTTACTAACATTAGCAGGAAAGTAAAGTTTCTTTGAGCACCTTCCGGAGGTTTATTCTTTCGATTAAAGGCAAACAGAAAGAGGTGTCGAAAACGCTCACTTCGTCTACTAACATTTCATTTTGAAAGTGAGTAATCCAATAAAATAACACGTGCACCGTAAAAGCAAGTACAAAATCTTGTAGAGCAGAAAATTTTCTTTGTATGACGTATTATCTTTAAAATGACACGGGAATAAGGCAGATTATCCTTTCCAAAGAAGATGCATAGCTGCCTAAGCGAAACACGACGGCTGCTTAGCAGCGGTGGATCTGACATGACTGATGGATCAGCTCGTCCATCATTTTGCTCCACTGAATGTAGGCAGTACGAACTTATTCCATGAGGAAGAATAAGAGGGAGAAGAAAATTTGATAAACAGCCTTTATAGATCAATGCAAAACTAATTACCATTGAGTCGGGTTGTGGTACCGTGGTAATGTGTCGGCCGTGTCATAAAATAATACATATGTGTACCGTAAAAGCAAATACAACATCTTGTAAAACAGGAAATTTTCTTTTGAATGACGTATAACTTTTGAAAATGGTGTTATAATGTTGGTGCTCATTCTTAAATTTGGAAAAAAACGACACAAATTATTAGCAGTGGTTAATATTTGTAAATTCATTGTTTTTAAAAATATTAGTGATATTATTTTAAAAAATTACAACGGGGATGGATAATACCTAAAAGAAGGGAATAAGAAAGGACATTAACAATGCTTATGACTTGTCATTGGCTGGTTTTAAGCCCTGTAGATGTCTAGACTTCTATATCCCTTCCTCTAAAATGTTCTTCATCTCTGTTGTAAAGTGTTAAAAAATAAACTGACTACTTTTAAAACCAAACATTTCTTGACGCTCACCTCCAGGAACCGAACCCAGGGCCTCAAGAATGGTAGGCAAACGCGTCAACCAATACACTTCGAAGCGGATATATATCCATTTGATTCCCTGATTTAGAATATCTAGAACATGTGTCCAGCAACTCAATAACAATGGCCCTTCTTGTCGGTAATTACCGACGCGATAAAAATTTCGTATGGATAAGTGATGGTCAAGGACTTTTAATCGACGTGATAAAGATCGTAGACATAGAGACATTTATTTATTTATTAACGGATATTGACCATTTATACCATTTATAGGGTTTTAATATTACAATAAAATAATAGTTAAAAACATTTTTAAAAAAACGAAGCATTGACAAACATATGGGACATCAAGACAAGATATGGACTTTTTATTTAGTGCTCGTTTAAATCACTGTAAACTAAAACTAAAAAAGTCCAAATCTTGTCTTGAGTTAACAATACGACAAAGATGGGCCATTAAAGAATTAAGACCATAGTTTGTTCCATGCTGATCGATGAATAGTACTTCATTGTTTCTCAACCTTCGAGTCGGAATATAGAATTTTACTTGTCCCAGTAATAATGACACATAAATCATACCATTTTGTATGCCGAGCATGCATATATATATATATATATATAGAGTCAATATTAGTGGGCGAACAGTTGAGCAATAAAGAGTTTTGATTGTACGGACATTAGTCAGTGATTTATTTACTGTATTATCTAGATGTTCGTTGTATGTCAGTTTATGGTCCAACACAACTTATAAATCTCTACCTTGTGATATTACAAATATTAATTGAAGAAATCTCAATTGAATAAGGTACATTTTGCAACATAAATACTAACCCTTATTTAAATAATATAGGTAAATCCCCATTTATCAAATACGTTATAAATTATCTAATCAAAATCATCCCCTCGTTTGTAAATTCCATTTTCGGACCGGAAATAAGAATATCCCCAGCGCGCCTAAAATAAACGGAATTAAAATAAAATGCGAGATATTTTCAGGAGATTTTCCGCATTTTCAGAACCTCCACAATTAGTATAGCGTGGCACCGTTAAGGGGCGGTTTTAGGCCTCTGATGGGATGTTGGAAGGCTTATAATTAATACAACAACTCCCCCGTCCCTGAGAGAGGCGTGTTTTTATACGACAGTGCATTATAATGATGCATTAAAGTAATTTAAAGGTTAAAAAAAATAAAAAATATTACAGAATATAAAAATTCTTCAGAAAAATTACCAATGTAAGGAAGAAAAGATATGATGTTTAATAGTCTCAACAGAGTAACCGATCGACATATTTTTTGCATAGAGATAGCCGGAGAGATACCAAGTAAAATAGGATACTTATTTTTTATCCCAAATTAAAAAAAAAAATATTTTGTACTTCAACCATGAGCAACAGAATTTAAAAATATGTGGGCGGTATGGGGTGATGTCGAAAATAATAAATTTGAAATTAATTATATATTTGTTGCAACAGAGAGAGAAAACGTTTTGATAAAGGAATATAAAAGTCTAAGCGTTTACAGGGCGTATGTCTTGTCATTGGCTGGTTATTGACATCAAATCGTCTATTTTAGTTCAATACCGCATATGAACTATTTGTAAAAATGTTGAGGAGGGACGAAAAACCTTGCGATTGCGTAAAAAAAAGGTAAAAAATAAATTTAAAGCAGTTTATTTTATGTTGATTTATATTAGAACACCTTTTTAAATAATCATATGCGTCTATACAAAGTTAATTGTGGCGGTTCCTTATGGGCGTATACGGTGTTTTGCCTTTACGCAAATCAAGTACGTCTCATCCAGTGTTTTTTTCGGCTCATACTCAGACCAAACTTACATATAACGTATCAATATAGCCCATTAAACGACAAAATCACCCTATACGTTCATGCTCCTCCATTACTCATACATTCATCCCTCGTCTTTTATAAAAATGTTTCTCCAACGATGCCAAGTACAAACAAAATCATTGCTCGTTAGTGTTGGCTACTAACGGCATGTGTCTCATCAGTACGTTTGTTTGATGTTTCTGTGCAACTTCTACTGTGAAGATGTACAGTGGTATTTACGCGTTAGTCCAATTAATTAATCCAGTTTTGATGAACAGATGGGTACGTTCGGAAACCGGTAGATATAGACAGAAAGACAGAAAAGTCGGTAAGTGGTTTTGTACAATTATTAAATAACATTTATTATGTCTCTTTAGACTTTTTTTGTTAACTGAAACCGTTCAGCTTGAGAAAATAAGAAGTATCGCCGTCCATCTTTCAAAAAGGCATGTCTCGTTTTTTGTCAAAATTAAGTTATGAATATTAAAACAAAACTTAAGTTATATTTATGAAATAAATGGGTATCACACTGTCGTTTACCCAGCAAAACACAGGAAGATTATTTTATTCAATATTTTTCAATGCAAATTTTTTCAAACAAATTAACAAATTTAAGATACGCTTTTTTGAAAGATGGACGACTGTTTATGACCATATTTTACGTGTGTTACAGAATCTTATAATATTAAACAAAAATAAACTAGAAATCTACACTATGCTATGAAGAGTCAGATGATACAAGTTATATAAAATGGTAATGCATTGAAGATGTTGGGATTTGTTCTGCGTACTGCCAGGGTTTTTGAAAATACCCGCGTACTGAGAACTCTTTACAACTCCTTGGTGCGAAGTAGACTCGAGAGTGGCTCGATGATTTGGGGGCCACATGAACTGAAGTACTATCTTATGATAGAGAAAATCCAAAAAAAGTTTCTGAGATATCTCTACATGAGAGAGTGCGGGTATTATCCTTGGCTCTATCCGACCGAGTTTCTCCAGGGTATGCTTGGCTACAACAGTTTAGAGACTAGAAAGAATGTGTATTTGACTTCACATTTTTATCGATTGTTGCGCGGTATTGTCGATAATCCTGAGATTTGTATGTTCCTGATAATTATCTAAGACAGCGTCAGCAAAGATTGTTTCATATTCCGATAAACAGGAGTTGGAAGAGCTACCACTATGCTGAACAACATCGCTCTGGATGTTGATCTGTTCCATGTACCCGAAGGGGTTTTCCGGAGCAGGATTCTCCTACTACTTTGACATGAGTCTCTTTCGTGTATTTTTATTCTTTTTTATAATATGTACGTATTAAATGCATGTTTGTAATGTATATGTTATATTTAAATAAATGAATTGAATTGAATATACGTGCAACAACAACTGTTTCCCCAAGATAAATAAAACACATAGTTTTGAATGCTTTTTGTAACAATTCTTTTCAACGGTTCTTAACTCGATCTTTTAAAACATATTTTAAATGCCAGGCTCCACAATTCATACACAATCCTTTGTAGTCCCAGAATTTCAAAATGTTAACTGTCGCATCATATCAAATAAGAAAATACTTAAATCCTTTTGCTTTTCCCGTCTTGTACGCATTACATAAAAAATGTACGTAAGTTTTCGTTCATGCGAGTCAAAACGAAGCCTTCTTATGCAAAAACGTTAAGAGAGGGAGGAAAATTAGAGGATGGGTCTAGTGGAGGGTGGTTTGAAAGAATTTACGACCCTGAGTGTTTTATTGTAGTTGCCTGCATGATAATAGCCCGTTTTATTTTTATTGTATTCCAAAATGGACTGCCATTTGTATAAAATGCGAGAGGAATATTTTGAAAGGCTAAATGAAGAGAACAATAAATTAATGGTTCAAGGGATGAATATTTCCCTAAATATTATACAAACCTTTAAAGCGTTGATTATGTTTTTGCGGGGGAAATACAAACTGGTACACGGAAGAAAAAAATAAAATACCATAAGACTCTTCAGGAATAAGCTTATTTAAATATAAATTTTGATATGTGTACACGCATTTATCAATAAAAAAAGATTTACACAATAACATGTGCGAAAAAATATAAATATGGATTAACAGGGCTGACGAACGTCGACAACCTGATGCCTTGTGAAGTAGGCAATCGTGGTTAATCTTTTGCTTCCTGACGGTACAAATTTGTCCAGGTGTAAAACAACTTTTACACAGAAAACGCGTCACCAAACTATTTTAAACAATCCACAATACCTAGAATATGCGACCGAGATAACAATATATTTACCGAGGCTGATATTTTTTGTGACACTGTATGTAAATTTAGGTAAAAAATTATAGAAATTTTGAGAGAAACAGATATTTAACTTTATTATTGAATACATATTTTTTCTTTCGTTTCTTTTACATTTATTATATTGAACATAATTTTAATTATTGTATTCAATGTAAACATTTTTTTTGGTGCGTGCATGTGTGTCTTACACTAATATACAAAGAAATTGGCAATATTTGTGTACATACTGTTTGTTTACCTAATAAAATAAATAAATAACTCATATATTATCTCGTAGATGAGAATGCATTTGATGAAACTAAGCACTATCGGTACATTTTTGGAAATGTTTTAGTAGTTTCTGACTCTTGAAGATCAGTTTTGCATAAAGCTGTCCGTTTGGTTGTCTAAAATACTACTCCTTTACAAACTTCAAGATCAAAATAAAATTTTGATAGCAAGTAAGTATTTTCTGTGGCTAAAATTATAATGCGCGTTTTTATGTTAATAACACGGTGGTTATTTATCGTATTGAAAAAATAACAAATTTTTATACTAAATAAATTATGTCTACGAATATTTTTTCTGTAATATTATAATCTTATTTAAATTACAGCTAATTAAGATTTTTTTTAATTGTTTTTCGAAGAAAGTTTTTAGTCTTTCACGTAGCTTCACAATTTATTTCAAAAGTGTCTAATTGAAATTTAAAAAAGCAAAACTAAGAGATAAGAGTAAATATAATTTGGTCAAATGAATCTCACCCGCATCAAAAAAGATTTCAGCTACAGTAAAGTAACCTACTACTTATTTTTTCAAACTGAACGGTTTGGGTAGGTAAAAAAAAAGCCTTTAGGCAATATTCCCGCCCTTATGTCAATATAAAATGTATTCGTAATTAAAGCGTTAAATAATACGATAAAAAGATTGACAGATGGGAAAAATAATAAAAATGATAATATTTATAAATAGGCAGAATGGTGAATGTAACAGAGCGAAAAAAAGTGACTTAAATCAGCCGATGGCAAGTTTTAAGCTTTGCAAATGCCCATAATTTCATATTCTCAAAAATGTTTACCTCGATGTTGCAATATATTTAAATGATAAAAATAGTAAAAAGCATTTAAATTTTGATCTATGCTGACAGTTTCCATTTGAAGGTTTTCTAAATATTTTTATTTATTTGAGATTGCATCCAAGTTATACGCCGTATCTATTTCCGGTTGTATGACGTCACACGTAAGGGATGATTCAGTTTATATCTCTATACGTGAACTTGGATACCAAGTTAAGGGGTGCAATGACGTATATTCTGTTACGATTTGTACAGTGCCAGATGGGTGGATAAATTAAAAAAAATAATTTAATTAGATAGTTTCTCAGCTTGCTTATCTATCTGGATAAAAATCATATATAATTAAGTTAAGTGTTTCGAGGAATTCGATTTATTATATATAAGGCCATTATATATATCTAGAATAATTATGTTTGAAATAGTAAATTATCTACTAAATCCCAAAAGGAACACTTCCACACAACCAAAAGTCAAACTAAAGGATGGGTCGTGTAAGGTTTACCACAAACTCGGTATTCGGGCAAAGAAATGTCATGTTTCCGGGCCCCAAAATTATAATATTAACAAATTTGGTTTAATTATTTATAAAAAAAAACATAAATTACCTAATTACTAAGATTGATAAACAAAAATTAAACCTAAAATTTATAAAACACATTCAGTAGAAGTTTAATCAATTTATGAATAAATGTAAAAATAAATAAAATATTTTATATTTATTATTTTTATTTATTAACATACACGGCATAATTGCCTTTTACAAATTTATAATATAAACATATAAGGTTTGATATTTTTTAAACTACATATTTGCACTCAAAACTAATGAACAATAATCAAGCCTAAAAATTATATAACATAATATTAAAAAAAAAAAAAAAAAAGTTTAAATAAAACAAAAGTTTGAAATAAAAAGTATACGAGAACTTTAAAAATTAATATAAAAAGTAATTCAAATTTTAAACACAATAAGGTTTATAATAAAAATAGAGAAATAAATTTTGTAGTAATATTACAAAAAAATCATAAAATACTGTTTCATACAGCTGGGCAAAGTTAACAAAAAATTGCATATATTATGAAATGTATAAATAAATTAATATAATTACCATTTACCATCTTTGAAAAAGTATATCGTGTAATACACATTTAATTTATTCGGGCAAAAAAAAAAGGTTAATGGGGCCCAAAATATTCAATATGTTACCCGAACATTACAAAACCATGACTCAAATTAAATTAAATAAATCTGTAAAAAAATGGTTACCGGATTCATGTTGAGAAAAATCGGAAAACTTAATCAAAAATATTCTAAAATAATAAATGGTATATCGAAATATTGCATAACTCTATAATAAATTAACTAGTTATCATGTTAGTCATGTTATTGTTATTTTTTGCAAAAAATTTCTGCCTTAAAACAGGTTGTACCTAGATAGGCAGACTAGACACAATCCAGAGAAATCTATTCCCAATGCATGTATGTAGTAGATAAAGAAATAGTATTTTTTGTTAAAAAACCATGATTATTATTATTGAAAATACATTTAATTATTATAAATCCATTTCATATATTTTAATCGGTATTCGTAGTATGTGATATTTCCCTTTCGTTTTTGTATTTTTTCGCCATTTTCGTTCACAGTCCGCCCCTGATTCAACCCCCTTCCCCCTTCCGGCTGCAGGTCGCATTAAATCAAATTCAGGGGCGGTGAGTCCGATAAATTACTACGTAATTGGACTACGTAGCCGTATTCTCCGGACCTGCATACTGTATGTATGTATGTGTGTGTGTGTGTGTGTGTGTGGATGGACGTGTGTAAGGGTGAGTATCCACACAAACATACTGGACAAATGCGGCAGATTGTTCTCAATGGTGCAGTGATACTTATAATATTTACGGCTATTGGGTGTAATGTATTTGTCCTATTTAATAGTGGCTTATTCTGTTTGGTTTGAAGGGGTTTCAAGACTACAGCAATGAATTCATTAACAGCAAACATCAGACATCAAACATGAACATGATTCCATTTGTAGATGCGTTTTGAAGCTGCAAGACTTTTTGTGATGTTAGCTATCATATTATCTTTATCATATCATGTAAATGTTATCAACTATCAAATATCTACATTTAGTAAATGGGGTCTAGAATTTCAACCGTCCATGCGCTCAGTAGCTGCAAGACTTGTTGTTATCTAACTTGTAATTTTATAAATTTGCTTTTTATTTCGTTTTTAAAATTTCACTTAAACTCTAAACTTCATTGTCAAATAAAAATTTAAAAAATAAAAATATAAATAGGGGCTAGATTTCTTACTATCCATGCGCTCAGTAGCTGCAAGACGTTCTGTTATCTAGCTCATACATATTATAATTGTAATATATCATAATTGTAGACGAGAAACTAGAATCCCAACCGTCCATGCGCTCTGTAGCTGCAAGGGACGTTGGGATATTTATTTATTGTACAGCGCCCTTTAGGTGATTTTCACAAAAATGGCGCTATATAAATTATCCAAACGTTATGAACACTTCATAAACTTACTTGCTTTTATTCACAAAAATTAAAAACATGTTAGTCGAGGCCCTGTAAAAATACCAAGACAAAAAGTTAAACACTGCGAGGTGACTTGACCTTCCTTGGGGTGTCCGATGGATTGCAGGGTACCCACTGGTACAGCGCGGGTTTAAACTGTGCAACTCAGTTATAAGCTTAAACTATACCCTGTCTGCGTAATCTATATGTGTGAAAGCACTAAAAGTAATGATAAATCATATACGTATTAACGTTTTTTTTTGTAAATTTATTTATGTCATTTTAAGTTGATAGAATTCCTTCCAGAGCGGGAAAACATTTTTGAGAAGGGAACATATAAGTCTAGGCATTTACAGTCATGTCCTGTCATTGGCTGGTTTAAGTGACCACTTCACACACGCACTGTGTAGCATCCAACATTCTGCCTATGTTTGAACAACCACATTTCCCCAACTCTTGACTTTTGTAAAGTAAAAGAGCTGAAACCTTTATCATGTGGATGAGATTCATCCGGCTGAACCAATTCACCTACTAGGCAACGCCTGAAAACAATTTTCCAATTTTTATACATCTTCTTTTACCAGGTAGTTAATTCAACAATGTTTTGAGTATATCCAAATGCTTGCAGACTGGCTGGATTTATAATTAATTTATTTTGCAACAGAGAGAGTGAATATTTTTGAGAAGGGAATGTGCAAGCAGGCATTTACAGTGTTTATGACCTGTCATTGACTGGTTCAGTTGCGTACTGATTAGTGTGTGAAGTGGCCACTTAAACTAGCCAATGACAGGTCATGAGCCCTGTAAATGCCTAGACTTCCATATTCCTTTCTTAAAAATGTTTTCCATATCTGTTGCAACAAATTAAAATATGTATAACTCCCTAGGGAGGAAATTCAGCCAGTCTGCAAGCATTTGGACACACTCAAAATATTTTTGATAGAATTCCGTTCGTTCATGCGCTTTGTAACTGCACGGTGATTGGTAATCTGGCTACCATGTGAAAAAGCAAAATGCAAAAGTTATCAACATTAAAATACCAAAATTTTGTAAATGAGGTCTTGAATTCCGACTGCCGAACTACTGATCCCAATGCTACGTAAAGTAGGCAAGCGTGGTTAAGGATCTCAAAAGGTATCCTCAGTATATGGCCTAGACAACAGTATTGCCTCCGCTTGTCAACAGTTGTCATCGGGGTTTTATGCGTCCGTTATCTTATTACTCCATTCCCCACTAAGTCAAACCACCGCAGGCCCAAGATTCTTCCGAGGCACCTATTTTCGAAACTCAGAATTTTGCTGTTTCAGGCTCTAGTGAGGTGCCAAAATTCGCATCCGTAGAGGAGAATAGGTGTTAGGTACGCGTTATATAAACGGCATTTAGTTTTCAGTGAGTAAATATCTTATAAAATTTCTTGTAAGGATTACATTATAAGCAAATCATGTATTTATTTATGGTATCAACGAAATAGTATTTAATCAATAAAAATAAAATTCTTTTGTTTTGAAAAAAATGAAATATTTTCGCTCCTGTGATTTACCCAAATATTTAATTTTGAGGGCTATTTTCAACTAGTTGTAAATAACTCACTATTAGAAAATGGGAATCAAATTGGGGTATAGTGGGATTCGAATCACAGACCTTTGAGCGTGAGACCGAGACACTAGCCACGAAACCACAACTTGATTCAAACTATTATCATTTTGTGTACCGTACGTCCAAAGACAGAGATAAAACTGGGAGCTTTTTTGGGTTTCAAGAGACTCCTGGCTCCCATAAGAAACAATTTATCACAAAAGAAAATCAATATAGACACGCTAATCGTAAATATCTATAATGTGTAATAAAATCATATCTCTAGTGAATTAATCCAGGGAGAAAATACGGAAACTAGAAACCTCAGACAAAACATGCTCTTTCGTACCGATTACCATAGAACTAACTAAAGTTTTCATTCCCCTATGCCCAGAATTCTTAGGTCTGCCAAAAAACATACCAGTCTTGATTTCTTTGATAACAAGTTTTCTTCTTTCAAACGATCACTAAATCAAATTCAATTATAAACACGTCTCTCCCGCTTCCATTCCCACAAAGTCTACTATATACTATTGTGTCTTTCTACTTTTATTTATGATAATTTTCTTTGTAATACGTCCTTAAAAATGCCCATTGGGCGTATGTATAAATAAATCAATGAAAGTGTAATGTAAACAAGACGGCGTTTTCTAATAGTCTTTCAAGAATTAGTCTCTACAGAGAAGCAATGTATTTCATTACAGTATACAGCTTTGGGACTATTAGAAGGAAGCTTTTGAAATCTTAAAAAAAAGCAGCCTCATGGTGCACTGGTTAGTGCATTTTCAGAGGTCTCACTGTTGCAGGACCCTATGCACCATTCAACGTAAAACTTTTGCGACCCCTGTTTTGTATAATGAAGCTTGCACAATTTCTTCTATAGGAAATGCGGCTAATAAAATGATATTTGAATATGTGTGCCCAGTACAATAAGGCTTAATGAATGGTGCAACTCTTGTCAAAATTCATTGATATTATTCAGTAAAAAATATTTTCATTAATTTGTTTCTTCATTCCAAATTACTCTCGATTATCGACTTATGAATTTAAAATGGATTTTTAGCCTGTGCCCATGTTAAGCAATAACAATAATTAACAAGAATACAAAATACAAAGTTAAATAAATTAAATTATAATAACATGTGACTTTTCATTTGTTATTTTATTTATTGGGGATATCAACAGTAATACATGTAAAAAATATAACAAATCAAAAGAAATAAATAAAATACAGAGAATAAAACCAATGACAGATATCCATAGAAATACATTAAATACAGGTACAAGATTTAAAAAAAATATACATGTAAATCAAAACACGTAGTATTTTATATAATTGGTACACATATTATTTTTTATGTATTTTATTGCTTTATATTGTTTTTTATTACATATTTTACTATTTTATTTATGTTTAAGTAACATGTATTCTTGGCACATACATAAATGTTTATATTTGTATAATAACGATTTTTAATTTCTTACACTTGATTAGCTAGGCATTTATAATTAAGTTGTTTTAGTTTTTCTTTTTTATGTTATTGTTTTATTAGTATGGGACTACTTATGCTCTAAAGATAAAAAATCTTCCTACTAAGATGGAGATTTTTCTAAGGACAGGCTGAGCCATGTTAGATGGAGACTATTATAAACAGAGAAAACTCCGATTTTATTTTACATTAATTAGTTTTATGTTGATTCCCTGTTATTAAGCATGTATACTAATTTTTTTAAATAAATTTATTTGAAAAAATACATACTAGTGTGTTTGAGTGAGTGTAAGTGTGTGAGAGGGTGGGTGAGTCGGTGTTATATTGAAATGAGGTTGGACATGTGTATAAATATTATTGCAAAAGTATCAAAAATATATAAAATATTAAGAATTGGAGATAAAATAAGATTTAATTATAGAAACTAAGTATAAGACAAAAAAGTATGTTTTAAAACGCGCATTTTAAATGTTAATTTGTGACAATCAAATGAATTAATAAGGGGAAAGTTCAAATTATATTCACTAGCAAAACGAATAAGTGGAGAGTTCTGGGCATAGTTCGTACGAACTGCTGGCACATTCAATAGAAAGCTCGACGTGTGACGGGTGCGGTAGCCAGAGACATTTAATGATAACTCCAAAATAAGAGCCGGACTATCAAGGCGTCCACTGAGTATGTCATGAAAAACCCCCATGTCTAATAGTAGACGGCGATCTTTTAAAGTAAGCAAGTGGTGCTTTTTGCAGGAAGACATATAATTGAGATCGGTATTCCTGCATCTCCAGTTAAGATGTATAAGAAATGTCCATTGAATTTTCTCGAACCTTTCTTTATGTGTGACATAAACTGCGAACATAAGCAAAGTAGACCATTTTAATACACGCGATATCTTTACGAAGTACAAAACCAAGATTTCTATGTGCACAGTATGTCAAAGATAATAAAGAATAGCATTCAATGGGCATGATCTAGAGAATAACAACACAGAAAAAGAAAATATAAATAATAGAGAATAGCATTCAAAACATTTCAAATAAATTTATTGCAACAGAGAAGAATTGCATAGAAGTCAAGGTATTTACAGGAACTATGACTTGTCATTGACTGGTTTAAGTGGGGTTAAATGTTACACAGTGTGTAAAGTGGCCACTTAAACCAACCAATGATAGGTCATTAGTCCTGAAACAGCCTAGTCTCCATATTCTGTTCTCAAAATATTTTCCCTCTCTGTTGCAACAAACTTCGTTCTAAATGCCTTCCTATGGAGGAAATCTGGCCAGTCTGCAAACATTTGGATAAACTTAAAACATTTTCGAATATTGAAAATAATCAGATACAAATAATACAAATTTAGTTATACGTATATTAAAATATTACAAAAATTATAAAATAATTAAAATCAATAAAAAAAATTCAAGAGCATAATTTAAATGATAATTGGGACACGGTTTATAAAGTAATAAATAATATGCCAAATAACAGTTAGTACTTAATTAAAGAAATACTCAAAACTGTATTTCAAAATGTGTCAAATTTCGCCTTACATAACACGATGTCAAATCACTGTTTCTAGAGGATTTTTTTAGCACAGTATTTTAAGATTTATATGTTAATTTTGATAATAGTCGAACACATAAATATATTTTGATTAAATATTATTGTGAACAAATTACAACAGGGTGGAGAATATCTTAACCTAGCCGGACCGAAGTGGGGGATTCGAATCCCCCATAGACCGATTTGGTCAAATTCACTTTATGTACATAAGCATTCGGAAAACTAACAAAAACGAATAAATTACACGAATGAGTAAAATATGTGTACGCGAAAACATGAATAAATTATTGCACGGTCATAAACACTTCCAACGATTTATTCTCCTGACGCCATATACAAGTACGCACTGGGGTCGTTTGGTCCCCCCGTTCAGATCATGTGTGATTTTTGTATGCTTAGCGAGAGAAAGGATCTTAAAAAGGAAATCTTAATGACTTCCGAGGGGGTGAAATCCAGTATTTTGTCTACAAAAATTTGGACTGACTCAAATATTGTAAATATTATTGAATCAAATTTGTAATTCAATCTTTGTAACGAGTAAACATTTTTGTTTCTCTCTACTGAAAATTTATTTAGTAAATATGTTTTTGCAAAATACGCCTTGATTATTGAATAATAATTATCAAAGCAGAAATTATAGTTAAATATTCAAAGTCCCGAAACCCGAGACTTGTGTTACACACGAGAAAGCAAGCCCCGAGGCTTTAATCAGGATTATGGGGGAGGGGGTTTACTAATATATATTATGGTGGCACGGTATGCGAAATTAAAAGATTTATCCGCTTGTAATGGGTGTGACGATGGGGTTGTTGTAAGAAAAACTCCTTCAACTTGTGGGGTCGACAACATATGGGTGGCGATTACAAACGCTAGCGTCATCGGTATGTTTCGAGATGGTGTATTTAACTTTTCTACTATCTCTGCCTACCTTGGTTTTACGGAGCCGACTCTACCGACATGTTGAAACGTGTTTTTAGGAATATAAAACAATTTGATTAACACAGTTTATGCCATTTTCCAAAGAAATATTTAAACAAAATAATCACGGTTTAGCAACAAAAAATTACAATGTCTTTATCTACTACATACATACTTAGGTAATAAATTTTTCTGGATTATGTCTAGTCTGCCTAACTAGGTGCAACCTGTTTTAAGGCAGACATTTTTATGCTAAAATGAACAATAAAACGCCTACCTACTAGTTAATTTATTATAGAGTTATACTATATTTAAATAAACCATTTATTATTTTAGGACGTTTTTAAGTAATATTTCTGACTTTTCTCTACCTAAATCCAGTAACAGTTTTTTTACAAATTTATTTAATTAAATTCGAGTCATGGTTTTGTAATGTTTGGGTAACATGTTGAATATTAAAGAAAAAATTTCTCCATAAAACAAAATTTTTGACACTTTTAATGGGTAGATAATCGTATCAAAGGGTTCTAGACCCGTCGGTATAAACCTATGTACTTACAAAAAATAGATGGTGGGGGGTATCGGTAGGATATCTTTGTAGTCGGTCGGGAGACTTTTATCTTCATCTATGACGACATGCTAAAGCTATGTCATTTTAGGGCGTAGATATGTGTACCGTGACGTACGCTTCCCCTTGTTTCATATCGATGTACCTACTCAAAACTTGATGGTGGGGGGTCGGTAGTCAGTAGTATATCTTTGTAATCGCTAGAGAGTATTTAACTTCAACTATATCGTGAAGGTGAAGGTATGACGTCTTTACTTTCCCATCATAATCGAGGCTCAGGTGGATTCCAAAATATCTAGAACGGATTTTCGAGTGTTGACAAATATTCATCCGGAGCCCTTTGAAAAACTATTAGTGATATCGATGTTTTTTGTTGATATTTCTTGATAAATCTCCATAGTTAATAACTGATCCTTGAAAATGCCTACTTAGGCGAAAGCGCTCGTTGGTCAAAATAATAAAAAAGTCAAACTAAACGAAGAAGTTTCATTGATAAGTTTAATTATAATTTTATCAAAATCGTTAAAAACTTTTAGATTTCTGGACTTTTTGCGAGAATCTAGGACTGTTCAAAATCTTGAACCAAAACTAACAACCCCTGGATATCAATTCGCAGTAAGGCGGGGCACATTGCCTACAGACCCCACATAAATAATCGTTGCCCCGTATTCAACTTAATTAAACCTTTGTATTAACACAAAAGTGAGCGGAGCTACCCCCTCCACTTCGGGGCCGCCTCCCTCTCGTCACGTGATCGAATCAAGCTGTCTGGCGGAAGTATTACAATAACAATTGCGAGTAATGTGACGCCGTTTCGCGTGAGACAATGTTTAATTACGTGCTAAATTTGATACAGGTGAAGACAAAATGTTGAGTTCCCCTGATTTCTAATTGCGAGCGTGACGAGGAACTTCAGCCCTACGGGAAATTGGAAACAAAAAAGGGTTTCTTACGCTCGGTAAAAATTAGGGCATTTTATTATACGGCATAGTTTCTTGAAAATGTACGAAAAAAATATTTTAATTAAAACTTACTACTTTGAACGACGCCACTAGTTCACATGTTTCAAGTGAGGCGCTAAGTATGTTGGGTTTTATTTGTAGGATTACAAGCAATTAAAAAAATATCACACCAATCAAGTCACTTTATTGCTTCCTAATTAGAAGTCGTTTAGAATATATTTCTCCAGTCTGGTCGCTGGTCGCCCCATTATCGTGTACATTCTGATTCACTCGAGCGCGTCCAGAAGTAATTTCTAAAATATATAAATTTTAAACTACTGGTACATATTCCAGCTGCCTTATTTAATTATAATCAATCTTCAGCAAATCTTTTAAAACTTTCCGATAGAAGAATCCTAACTGACCTTATATTAATAAAATAAATACTTCGAAAATAGTGATATCAAATTACCACCCGTGTAAGGAAAAACGACTTGATTTATTGGGTCCACGTGTAGTATTTAGTGAAAATGATAAAAATAAAAAAGGAATCAATTCAATAGTTACGTAAACCTTGACGAATAAGCTTGTTTGCTTTGAAACCGGTCGGTGGGAAAAAAAATAAAAAAATAGTGGTTATAAACAAAGTTGTTGTATTTATTTTATTATAATGAATAACCACAAAGTTAGTGCTTCAAATATAAACTTGACCTTATATTACTTTATGAAGTGATCAATGCATTCATTGACTGTCCAGATTTGCTGGAGTTGGTGTGTTTCCGTGAACCTGGTCGACATACCCGCCACAGATCTCCTTTTTGTTCTGCAAGTTCTAGGACCGACTATCACATGCACTAGCCTATCCCTAGGCTCCACAGATATGGCAATCAGTATGAGGACAAGGCTGATATATTTGGTTCTGGACTTGAAAGTTATAAAACGAGTCAAATAGACGTATTAACAAAAAATGACATAAACGAAGACCTTATTATGTTGACTAAATGGACAAACCCAAACTTACTTACACTTAATGAAAAAAAAAGTAATATTTTCCATTTCAAATCTAGAAAAAAAATGTCACAAAGTAGATGCTTACATAAATAATGAACGACTAACTGAAATTGAACAAGTTAAATACTTAGGACTAACAATAGACAGACAATTGACTTGGACAATTCATATCAACAATTTAATTAGCAAAGTGGCGAAATTATCGAGTCTTTTTTTAAGAATCAAAAACTTTGCTCCAATAAAGGAATTTTTAAAAATCTATGAAGCCTATGTAAAAACAAAAATATGTTATATGCAACTACTATGGGGAACAGGAAATCAAAATGACATAAACAGACTACAAAGACAGCAAAATAAAATATTAAAGTTAGTATATGACCTACCGTATCTAACAGCAACTAGAGAACATTTTAAACAAACTAAACAATTAAATGTAACTGAACTCTTTAAACTAGAATACTTAAAATTTATTCGTAAATTAGCCACTGATGAAATTGTAGACGAAGAATTAAAATTAACAAATTACAACAGGGATGGAGAATACCTTAAATAAGGGAATATGGAAGTCAAGGCATTTACAGGGCTTATGACCTGTTATTGGCTGGTTTAATTGCCCACTTTACACACTGTGTAACATTCACCAGTTTGCCTATGTTTGAACATCCATATTTCTTCAATTCTTCCATTTGTTGCAAACTCTTCCAAACTCAAATATTGTAATGGAACCAACTGGTCCAAGAAGAAGTTTAAAAATTGAAAAATTGTTTTCAGGCGTTGCCTAGTATGTGAAATAATTCAGTCAGATGAATCTCTTCACTACAATAAAGGTTTCAGCTCTTTAACTTCACTAAAATCAACAGATGGAAGAATTGAAGAAATATGGATGTTCAAACATAGGCAAAATGGTGAATGTTACACAGTGTGTAAAGTGGCCACTTAAACCAGCCAATGACAGGTCATAAGCTCTGTAAATGCCTTGATTTCTATATTCCCTTATTTAAGGTATTCTCCATCCCTGTTGTAATTTGTTAATCTTAATGACCCCCCGGGGGGTGAAATCCAGTCTTTTGTCTATGAACATTTGGACAAACTCAAATACTGTGAAGAATTAAAACTTGAAAAAAAACTATAGTAAACACGAACACAATACGAGAATATCAGAAAAATATCATAAACAAACTTTTAAAACGAGAAAAGGACAATCGAGACTATAAACCATGGACTGAAATTATACAATAAACTACCAGACAAAACTCAACAAAAGACTCAGACAACCTTTACAAAAGATGTTAAAAATATTATTATTAACAGTAGAATGTGAATTTTAATAGTTA
Source organism: Micrasema longulum (assembly GCF_059751315.1). Taxonomy (NCBI): domain Eukaryota; kingdom Metazoa; phylum Arthropoda; class Insecta; order Trichoptera; family Brachycentridae; genus Micrasema; species Micrasema longulum. The sequence continues at coordinate 51,163 of NW_028279666.1, forward strand.
AAATATTTTCTTAAACCCGTAAGGATGCATCAATGAAAATTTAAAAAAAAAAAGCTTTGTAAATACCTAGACTTCCATATGCCTTTCTCGAAAATATTTTTCTTCTTACGCAGTAAATTTCAACACAAAAATAATTTATTTCAATAAACTTTCTTTCAATGTTCTGTTCCCATCGGTTCTTACCCCAACATACTGTTAAAACCTAAGATAGATTCATAACTTAAGGTAAATTCAGTGAAAAAAAGAAACTTTTTCAAGAGAAACTACATTAAAATAAATAAACCGTAAAATAAGAGTTTGTCAGTTTTATGAATAAATCTTTATTTGTCTCCTTAAAATGACATTTTTTTAATATTGTAATGTCTGTTTGGAACGAAAGTCAAAAATAAAAAGTGTTTTCCAATATTACTGAAAAAAATGTACATGTTTTCGTTTCTCAAATTTACTTTTCATCAAATATTCTAAAGAAGTATTTTTTGTTTGTTCCAGGGTATGGAAGTATCGCACCGCGAACAGCCTTGGGGAAAGCTGTCACGATGGGTTATGCGGTTTTGGGAATTCCTCTCACCTTGTTGTACCTCAGTGTAGTCGGTACTCTGTTGTCAAGATTAGCCAGGAGTGTCTTCTCCAGAGCCCTGTGTTGCTGTCTTTGCACGAAGTGCGGTTACTGCTGCTACGACGAAAAAAGGATGGCCGACAAAGAACGGAAGAAGAAACAGCATCGCCAACACGCGGAGCACGTAACGCACCAACTGATGCAAGAACCCTATTACGTCAGATCACCGTCAGGGACAATTATATCAGCTTCCCAAGCGAGCAGAAATACCATGTCTTCTCCGATCAAAGAAAAACATTCTGGGTTTCTGAAGGATTGTGATTCTCTAAGCTGTGCCGATACTGACTCAAGAACCTCGTTTAGAGGATTATCAATCCTGGCTCCCGTCCTCTTATGTTTTATAATGATAGCGGCTTACATAGTCATGGGTGGATTTATACTCTACAAGTTAGAAAATTGGAAGCTGTTGGATGGAATTTACTTCTGTTTTATGAGTCTCAGCACCATTGGATTCGGTGATTTGGTTCCCGGGTCGAGTCCGCATTATAGGAAACGCGAGTCGAATGGCACCGTGTGGTTCTGTTCTATTTACATCATATCAGGTCTCGCTCTGACTGCTATGTGCTTCAATGTTCTTCATGACGAAATCGTCCATCGTCTGAAGCACCAAGAGAGGCAGCTGCGAGCGAGCGTGCAGCGAGCGCTGAAGCAGGACTCCGCTAGGCACATGTCTTGACAATTCAACGAAGACGGTTCAATGAACAAAGTCGACAGGATCTACCAACGTAACTTGACCGAAGAGACACTTCTCAGTTCAGCAAATTCTAACTCCGTTCTGTTCAACACCCCTGAAACTGATTTGGACTCGATGATGATGGGGAAAGAAGTCATAACGAGGGAACCCAAAGCAACGCCATTGCCAGAAATGTTGAACCATGTAACTGGAACAATGTCCCGTTCGGGAGTTTATACTGTCAAAGAAGAACCAGAGGTTGAAGATGTAACGGAGATGTAATGGAATCGTACAAGTCCTGATGCATTGATTGTTTCCTTGCCAAAACAAAAGACTTTTAATCATTAACATTCATAAAAACTAACTGAACGTTTAATTTTTAAAGATTTTGGCTTAGTGTTAATGTAAAGATAAGTACTTCATTTAATAATAAGAAACCTTTCATATGATACATAATATTATTTCACAATCTGGTAGTCGCGCTTTTATATGGAACAAACAAATGTAGGTCGCGTGTCATCTGTGAGGTGCCTCCTCTAATTCATAAAATTGAACTGATTATCTTCCACAAAACAATAAAATCAGTTAATATAAACCATATACGATTTTTGAGAAAATGGAAAAGAACTTTATTTTATGAACCACTTTATTTATTTATCAAACCAACCAGTTTCGGCAACAACACGTTGTCCTTTTTGTGGTTATTTTAAAACTAAACATATATAAAATATATAAAAAAATAGTGAACAGATTAGTGAGTGTCGATACGGATAGACTTTAAAAGGAAAATATTAAAAATAGGGTTTGACTAAAATTTAATTGGTTATTGGTTATATTTGAAATGTGTTTAACGTCTTTTTTTATTTCTGGACTTCCCTAATTGTTTAGTTTATTCGTTTTAATATTTAAATGCAATATTTTGATTCCGTCTTTAAAATTAAAGGAGTGATTATTTGTCAAAATGTGGTGGGCAAATTCCTATTTTTTTTTTATTGCTGAGACATCTAAAGTGTTCTCTTTTTCTAATGTTAAATGAACGCGATGTTTTTTCTTTCCTGTATAAAAGCTCTGCAAGCATGGCGAGTAAGTTTGTGCACCCTTGATTTGTCTAATTTATTTGTTTTATCTTTTGTGTCTTTAATCAAATTTTCTTTATTGTTATTTGTGTAGAATGCCGGTCTTACGTTGCTGAGAAAGTGTTTTGAAATTTGGTCGCTTGAATTGTGAATGTACGAAAATCCCCGCCATCATTTATTTTCATTTAAAGCTATGTTGTTTAATGCAGGTATTAACAACTCGAGTTGTGGTCCTGTGGGTAGTGTCTCGGACTCACGGACCAAAGGTCTGTGGTTCGAATCCCACTTTCTAATAGTGAGTTAATAACAACTCGTTGAAAATGGCCCTCAAAATTAAATATTTGGGTAAATCATAAGAACGCAAATATTTCTTTTTTTTAAAGAAAAAAAAAACTATGAACGTTTTTTTATTTGGGTTATACCTATTATAGTGTTGAGTTTTATGAGAAAATATTTTTTTCTTAACACAACAAACAAACCATCACGCCGTTTCCCCGTAGGGGTAAGCAGATAGGATAGAACGCCATAACACTCTATCTTGGCATACATACCTCGCTTCTACATTTATACATCTTCACATGCACGCACGCCGATTATTCCTACTTTTGACATGTCCATCTTCAAGTATTTGATGGACTTGATCATGCCATGTCTTTCTCGGTCTTCCTCGTTTTCTGCATCCATCAACGTTCGCGTCGTAGATCCTTTTAGCCGTTCTTTCGCTGTCCATTCGCTCTACATGTCCAAACCAACGCAGCGCCCCTTTCTTGATTCGGTCGATAATGCATGTCTCCACCTTCACACTTCACGGATCTCGACATTTGTGCACCTATCATACATAGTTTTACCTATCATACATCGATATACACATTCGCCTGGGGGATCGCATTTTGACAGCATTCAACCTATTTTCATCATCATTTTTTCAATTCCATACTTCGCTCATACATTAGAATTGGCGCTATAACTCCATTGTGAACTGCTAGTTTAGCCTCCTACGATAAACATTTGTTTGCCAAAGTAGATTTCAGTGCACCGTTCACCCTGTTCCCGGCCTTCACTCTCCTTTTAATATCTTTCTTGGTATTTCCATCCCTAGTAAACATACTTCCCATACATTCCCAACATAGTAAAATATTTTTTTGACATTGTGATATTTAATAAACGGTGAATCATAAAATGGAAGGTGGAGTGTTTATGTGAGGTTGGGTGGTTGGAGGCATTTCGAATTATCATGTCAGTGTATGGGTGTTTGCTGGATATTAAAATTCGATTTTGTTATAAATCAATTAAAAATTTAAGCCAAGAAAATTTTAAAAACTATCAAGAAGAGGGAAACGTGTTGTTGCCGAAACTAGTTGGTTGTATAAATAAATAAAGTGGTTCAAGAAACAGAGTTATTATATTTTTTATTTTCTCAAAAATATTATACATGTAGGATTAGGTTGCTGAGGGTTGGAGCTCCAACCCCAGAAAGAGATTGACAGAAGACACGAAATTGCTGTTTAATGCGTACCTTTTACAATAAATAATGCATTGTATCGCGCGAGTGTTGAAGGCGATGAAGGATTTAAGAAACTACACTTTACACCGAAACTGAGTGGCTGCGTCGAGCTGACTTGTCGAGCTGGCTGGGCTGACTGGGGCTGACCGGGCAACACCACGCTCTGTGGTCTCTTTATAGACCGCGAACTTTTGTTCTTCGTGTCTCCCTTATAGAAACGATGTTGATGTATTGCAGGACGTGTTTTGTAGAATATAATGTATTGAATTCAATAGAAAACGCTGAGTTTATTCTTAGAGTTGTTACATTTTATTTTCGGTGCAACTATTTAGCACGTGTGTGTGTCATCAATCAAAGGACTGTAAACCGTACATATGAACGTGGTTATGTAGAAAGCAGCCAGCCATAGAAAAGTGAAACTGAGATAATAACACTTTTGTAAAAACGGTGAGTAATCGAACAACAGTTAAAATGTTTTTTACTTTGACAAAAAATGAACAATGCATGCATGCTTTTTTTTATAGTACAAAAAATAATTAAATTATGCATATGACAAGATTGATTGAATGATTTTTAAAGTCTGGATGACCACACTACCTAAGATGTGCATTTTGGAGAATTAAGCAAGCCCAAGTAAAACTCAGTTGTCTATTATGTATTGATCGTATTATTTAATGTTTATATTACGCTACCTAATTGTTAAGAATCACTTAATTCAATTTTCATAAAAACTTAAAAAATATTTGAATTTATTTCAACAGAGAGGGAAAACATTTTTAAGAATGGAATATGGAAGTCTAGGCATTTACAGGGCTTATGACCTGTCATTGGTTGGTTTATGCGGCCACTTTACACACTGTGTAACATTCACCATTCTGAATATGTTTGAACATCCACATTTCCTCAACTCTTCCATCTGTTGACTTTTGTGAAGTAAAAGAGGCAACGCCTGAAAACAATTTTCCAATTTTTATTCTTCTTCTTTTACCAGGTAGTAATTCAATAATGTTTGAGTATGTCCAAATGCCATATTCTCTTTTAAAAAATATTTTCCCTCACTGTTGAAATAAATTTAAAATATGAATAACTATGCCTAGGGAGGAAATCCAGCCAGTCTGCAAGCATTTGGACATACTTTCAAAATAATTAAATTCATTTTTTAAGAAAGTTTGTGTTGTTAACTGAAAAATGGGCACTGAAATAACAGATGTTCGATGCTCTGTGAAGAAATATCATCGCATGGACAATTGTTATCATTCCTTAATTTAAACCTATATAGATAACTTCTCATAGCTCCGTGTCCGGTAAAAAATTGTGTCGTTTCGAAAGTACTTTAGTGATGATGCCGGAAGTTTACTGCATCAGCCAGCGTTGGGAAAAAGATTTTAGTGATTTTACCTGTAGAAGAAGCGAGGTAATGATCCTCCCAACGCTGCTGCGTATTTTGTTTTATTCAGCGTTTAGCAAAGCTAAGGGGAAATTCTGAGAAGAAAGGTGCCGTTATTTTACAAGTTGCGGCTCTTGCTCTAAGATTCTCTCTGAGATTCTCTATTTAGAGACTAAAAGTTTGGAAATTATTTTCGAAATATATTTTTTTTGTTGATAGGATACCGTTGATATATAATGTATCACATAAGACATGTGGCGTTCGCAGTCGCCGTTTTTGGCATTATTCATTTTAAAACGAATAGGCCAATGCTCAGTGTTGACAGTTACTGCTGAATGTCATTGTGGTATTTGTAAATAAACTTTTGTACAAATATTGTATTAAAATAGTGTAGAATAGAACGACGTATATCGCGTGGTTAATAATAATCATTGTTTGAGTTGATTTTCACAGAACCACAGGAAAAATAGTCATTTATAATTATATTACTTACATATTATGTATACAGGTAGAAATGGATGATTTTTTTTGTAGATTACCTATAAAATAAATCACGGCTCACACTGGTGGTAACCATAATCATTTTTTGCTTATTTAAAAATAGTAAATCAAAAAAAGATACCGGTAAAATTCATTTCAAATTTTAGAATGCCTACGGATAAAACAAAAGCCGATTTTTTTTTATAGTTGTTTACGTTTCTGACTGATGTAAATAAAATAATAAAAATGTAAATATACGATGATTAGGTTTTAATAACGTTCAATTTAATTCCCTATGTATTAAATTTAAAATAAGGTTTATAAATCGCTTTGAACTAAAAAAAAATCATTTTTTGAATGTTCTATATCTTTGTTAAAATATCTATCAATATTTATGTTTGATTCACTTGATTGTGTTTGTAAAGTTTTAGTGTATATATTTTTTGTGATTAATAACATCAATTCAGTACTTGAAGTGTAGATTTTATGTAGATAAAGTTAATCAGTTTTGTATGTGATTTCTAGATGTAATATTTAATAAAATACTATTTATTCCTTTTTACCTGTTAATTAAAATTTTGGTGTAATTAATAAAAATGAATAAAGTATTGTAAAAATGAACTGTTTTAATCAATGAAAAATTTATATTGTTAATATGGATGCAACGAATCGCATTTACTTAGATAGTTGTACAGATTGCCTACCACATACCGCACACCGCATCTGAGGAAATAAGTCTCCTTGGCGGTGCCCACATACACGGAAAATTTGCTCGTTGTTAAACGAGAAAAGCTGCCCGAAGGAACTCTCTATAATCTGGTAGCCTTAGCATCTTTGCGCTGAAAGAAAGTAATCCAGAAGTACATAATATGTACTCCATTGGATTGAGAAAAGAGGGAAGTGAATTCTTCACTGACGGGGATTGGACATGATCAATTCGCCGAAATGATTACAAAACTTTTTAAAAGCCTCGAAATTCTTTTTGGAAGCCACCAGATCTGTATATCTGACAGGACCTTTTACAGGGCCACGGATAGTAGCGAGAAGCTCCATTTGGTAATCATAGAGAAAGGGAAAGATTGATTAGATAGTTGCACACATAAAATTTGAACACCTTATTAAAAATTAACTAATAAACAATACCATTTCTCTCCCGCTTCTACTCCCACCAAGTCTACTATATACCATTGTGTCTTTTAACTTTCTTTTATAATAATTTTCTGTACATATATTTGTTCTTAAAAATGCCTATTGGGCTTGTACACATATGAATACATTTACGTACAAAAATAAATTCAAAGACAAAACATTGTTATAAAATCCAGACGCTTTTCGAAGACACTCTATCTACCTATATGGATGTTTGTTTTTTTTTTAAATCATCGCCATCCCCCGAAACGATGCGATAGACCCCAGCACCTCTAATCTTTGCAGGCGATTCATTCAACATCTTTATTTTTTTATGCTACAGATTGTTTGAATGATGTTTAAATAAATATTTGTATAAATGGCAGAACTTCACCGCTTTATTGAATTTATTGTACACCAATTAAAGTAAGTTAAATTGATTTTATTTCAATTTCAATTTGTGGGATTTTGATTGTTGAATGATTCTGCCCCAGTTGGAGATAGACAAAAGAAATGATGATGAAATGAAATGGCGATTATGAGTTGGACTGATTTCACTTAGACTGCACGCGAGAACTGAGTGATTGTGTTGAGCTGACTTGCTTGGGCTGACTTCCTTGGGCTGACTCTTTGGCTGACTCACTCGGGCTACCTGGGCGTTACCACACCTTGCTGTCTCTTTAATAGATATGTTTCTTTGTTCTTCATGTTTCCATGGCGTGAATGAACTGCAGCAGGACGTTGTTATTACGTAGATGGTCGTTTTATGTGCAATGCTATTATTGTATTGTATTCAATATTAAATGATGATTTGTTTCATTGGTAGTTGCTCTATATTTCAGGTGAAATGATTCAACACGTCTGTGTCATCGATCATGGACTATGACCCCCACAAATTTATTACGTATTATAAACTATCAAATTTATTATGCCGGAAAAGAGCCAATGCGTCAAAAAGTGAGGAACGTTTGGAGGAGTTTGATCATCACATATACAGCAATCGATCTCAGAAAGTTCAAAAGGTTCAAGTAGCTCATAATCCCGTCTTGGTCCGCGAGGATCTGCCTGAGTTCGAAGCTGGTTCACTGCTTTTTCCTGATGAAATCAGAGGCATAAAAAACAGAACGAAAGAGCGTTTTAGTTATCTGTCCTGCGGTTTCGATCAAGCAACGTTCGTTTCAGAGTTGCAAAGTCGTGGTTTTAATTTTTATTTTTGTAAAATCAGAGGAAATTCAGTTAAATCGGGAGCTGTCCTTTTAAGCGTAGCTTTCCAAGTCTTTTCATCCACTCTTTCGCTACCTAGAATTCCGCTACGTTCTCTTGATTAAGATGATGATGATTATCCAGTATATACATTTTGTGATCTAATTAATAATTTATGGACTTTAGAATAGATGTCCATTATGCATAGGGCCAAAACCCCAGTAAATGACCACTCCTAGTAAATGACCATTGGTTAATAAAACACAATATAATAAAAATTGCTACATGTGCCCAGTCAAAAAACTTTTAACACTAGAAACTATGACAAAAGCAGTAGGCGGACACATCTTTTGGTAAGAAACAAATTTATCAGATTTGAACTGTGAGTTGTCAAAAGGTAATAGTGCGTCTTCTCGTTATTGTTCTGAGATTGATGGTGTTTTTATAAGGAAAGATGTGGAAGTGTTCTATTTGATGCTATTTCTTATGCACTACTTTGAATATATTCATATTCTAATGTGTTAGTGTGTTTTATAATGTTATGATGTAACTAAATCTGAGTATTACTTTTACTAGGGTAGTAGTGGTCGTTCACTTGTGATTCTGTTATTTTTTTTGAGTAATATTAATTATAATTGTAATACTCGTATTTCAATGAAAAAGTAAAAGTACAAATCCCGCTTTGATTTGCAACGCTTTATCCGCTGCAAATCAGCTCGTACAATATATTCAACGTCGTTCACCGGAAGAATATTTCACATTTCGTCTTGACATTTTGTACCACTTACTCAATCAAGTGGTTTATTATTATTATCAAATCAGTTAACAAATCTTTAGCTTCTAAAAGCCAAGACTGTTTTAAAACGCTCTTTTTTTCTCTGTTTTTCCTCAGCCCGATTTCCATCCATTTTATAAAATCTAAAAAAAACACGTGACATTTAAAAGCAATTCCGTCAAAAATGTGATATATAAAATAAAACTTCATATCTGTGGGAAACACCAACAAATGTTTAAGATTTTGCGAAAATAGTTAAGAAATTTCGTTGGATTTTCCAGAACGTCTTTATATGAATGGAATAATAAATTTGATACGATTGAAGTTCTTTAAGTTATTTTCACTCTAGAGATAAACTATAAATTTGTTAGCAGGTAAAATTGGATTCAATAAAACTTTGCTCGACTCATATTGTTAAAGCGAACTATGAAAAACATATTTTTCAAGAATTTTAAGTTTAACACTATTTTGAAAACAGTTTTTCAATTTAATACTTCTACTTATGCCAGTTAGTTTTATCAACAATACATTTACAAAAGGAAACAGATGAAAGAATTGAGAAAATTTAGGTGTGTAAAGTGGCCACTTAAATCAGCCAATACCAGGTCATAAGCCCTGTAAATCCCTAGACACCCATATTCCTTTCTCAAAAATGTTTTCCCTCTGTGTTGCAACAATTATGCATGCTTTAAAATTCCCTAAAGTATACATTCTCGTATAAATCTTCCGGCTTTTCGTAGATCTTTTCGTGACTAAACGGTGTGGGATGAAGTTGGATTGGCATGGTTTAGTTCGAAGTCTTATGTCTTTCGTTTTTATGAAAATATTGCATACAATTATCGTTTTGCTCTTTGCTACTTAGTTTTCTGTTCTTTTTGTTCAGTTTCTTGCATTTATGTTTCTTCATGTAACTGTTGTAATTGGCTTAGGTTGTATATATAATAAATTAATAAATAAATGAATATATAAATAAATGAATAAATAAATAAATGAATAATAATGAATAAATGAATAAATGAATAAATGAATAAATGAATAAATGAATAAATGAATAAATGAATAAATGAATAAATGAATAAATGAATAAATGAATAAATGAATAAATGAATAAATGAATAAATGAATAAATGAATAAATGAATAAATGAATAAATGAATAAATGAATAAATGAATAAATGAATAAATGAATAAATGAATAAATGAATAAATGACTAAATGAATAAATGAATAAATTAATAAATTAATAAATTAATAAATTAATAAATTAATAAATGAATAAATGAATAAATGAATAAATGAATAAATGAATAAATGAATAAATGAATAAATGAATAAATTAATTAATATAAAAAAGGACTAAGTAAAACTATTATTTAAAAACTAGAACTAGAACTGAACTGAACTGTCCCGTGGCTAGTGTTGTGGACTCACGGATCAGAGGTTTGTGGTTCGAACCCCTCTCTACCCCAACTTGATTCCCATTTTCTAATAGTGAGTTATTTACAACTCGTTAAAAATGGCCCCAAAATCGAAATATTTGGGTAATACATAAGAAATCAAATATTTCTTTTTTTATAAAAAAAAGATTGAAGTAACTATAACAAGTAATTATCAAAAGCAAAGAAAATTCGACTTAAAATAAGTACTATTTTAAATAAAGGATAAAGCTATTGTAATTATACATAAAAATGCATATTACAGGCGTAATAATGATAAATATAGCAAAAACTTTGTGTTAATAAAGATGACGTAACATTGGCGGCCTCTGTAGTGTAAAGGTTAAGACGCTTAACTCACACGCGGACGGTTCCGGGTTTGATCCCTGTGGAGAACTCAAAAAATGTGATTTTTCTCAAGTCTAGGTATTTTTTGTTGTAATTCACCATTGTAATTGGACATTCTTCCTTATTGTGGTGCAAAAAAAATAACGTTGTTATGCAGAAAGCAGCCAGTTCATAATTTAAAAAAGACACAGGTATTATCGGATGCAGTCAAGTCAATTCCATATTCTGCTAAAAACAGTTAGACCGCTTGGTTACAAAAAATTGTAATAATCACCGTCTGAAAATAGCGACGATCGCAAAACCGCTTAGATTCTTGTTTGTTATATTTAATAAATCCTATATTTTCATTGTTTATGATTTTTCAAAATCAAAAACATTCAAACTGTGTTGTAGATTTAATTACTTACCCTTTTCACAAAGGTGCTATTATCTCAGTTTCACTTAACAATAGCTGGCTGCTTTCTGCATTACTACGTTCAATTGGTGTTTTTTTCTGATAGTACTTGTTTCATATTCAAGTTAAAATTCTAATCGTTTATTTACGGGTTTATTGTAACAATATCGTTTTGAATACTATACGTTCAAATATTGATGATATCAGAAAGGCGCCGTGGCGCCTGTTAACTGTGAAACTGGCGTCGCGGGTTCGATTCCCGCCAGTTGCAAGAAAAAAATCCAAGAAAGATTTTTTCTTAATCGATCTGGGTGTTGTTGTGTATTTTTCATTACCTCCTTCCATATTCCCTCTATCTCACCTGCTGACAAGCCTATAAACAGAAGCTTAGCGGATTTTTCCTTTAAAAAAAGATATTACGTAAAAATTGTGTCAAGTAATTATATTTGTAAATAGAGAATTAATATTATTATAAATCGACTATCCCGCTGTCTTAAGATAAGCTGTTAAGGTATCTGTCCTTTCATCCCCTAATATCCTTCACAATATTATATAAAAACGCTGAATGAAGATAAATTGTTAAAAGAACAATATTTTTTCTGTGTACGGGTAAATGAGTAATGATCTTTATGTATTTTTTCAATGGAGATGAAGCTGTTGAGAATAGAGACGTTTATTTATCTGTCTCTATAGACTTATAACTTAAATATTCACGTAATAAGTTTAATATCCACATACGTAATTTTTTTCATATGCTTGATTTGGATACAACATTTAAATCTGCGTTAGTTTACCAGACTTGTCAAATCAACCATGTCGACTCAAAATGTCAGGTCAAAATAGATGCAAGAACTAACGGAAAAATTTGCATTATAACAGGGAGTAAACCGGGTGACGGCCTGGCCCCATCTCTTTTTAATATTGTGCCCGAACATGTCATAAGAAGAACAGCAAATCAATTTTGAGAAAACAAAAATGATGACACAGAGCAGAAACCCATCGCATAGAGCAAGAGGCTTTGTCCAATACAAAGATAATTACTCCTTCAAAATAGTCGAGCAATTCACCTACCTATGCTATAGTATATCAGAGAACAAGGAGAATCCAGCAGAAATTAGAAAAAGAATGACAGCAGCCAACAAAACATACTTTGTTTTTCTGCCAGTGTTCAAATCACGTAGCGTTCACAGAAAAGGTGTGAGGTGCTAACACTGACAGTAAAGATGGCTGAAATGCTGGACACTTTTGAACAAAAGGTACTTCGAGAAACCTGCGGACCAGTGAGAAAAAATAATCAGTGGGGCATTTGGTATAACAAGGAACTGTACAATATATACCAGGCCCCGAGCATCTCGGCACACATGAAATTTCCTGATTCACGTGTCCCTAGGAGATTAATGAGCAGACACCCGAGTGGAAGGAGATTAGCGAGAAGACCCAGCTGAGATGGTAGAATGAAGTGAGGAAGGATGCGGCGCAGTTTCTCCAGGTGGAAAATTGGAGGACGGCGGCTGAGGACAGACAAAGTTGGAGACGAAGTCGCAGGAGGCCAAAGCTCGATATGGGCTGTAGCGCCATCGGAGAGAAAGAGAGTTTATCATAAAGAATGGAAGTACGGAGAATATTACTGATATCAATTGTTAAAAGGAATAAGTTTTTATAGATCTGAAATCTTTATATTGGATTGCTGATCACGCCACCTACCGAATAATCGATCAGCGCCGGTTCACGGGATTATATGTTTTGGTTGCTAATAACATTATTAACAATGCTCTTAAATCCACGACACGTGCTGCGCACGCCTCAGGACAACTTAAGCCCGAGTTGCCTTTCTTTATACCTGGAGGCTCCCGCCATCTTGAAAGGCCGTCGGAGACGATCTTTCGACTCTAACTAAGAGACGCTGAGATCGAAGTGGCCTTTACCTCCTCAGGCGAGAGTGCTGCTAGAAATGAGACCTCCTGGGCTTCAATTATGAACGCTATCTTCATCTGAACATATCGAAACGGTATACTAAACTTCTGTACTATCTGCATCTACCTCAGTATGTTCTACTTACTTGTCATCTCGACATCATATGATCGAATAGAACCAATAAATGACCCCGAAATTTTGGTCCGCGTTTCTTACTTCATTAATATTTAAAATGGTTCTCATTTATATTTTAAATAGACTTTTGTGACAAAAAATGCCCACTTCAAAGCGATTATAAATCCAAATAAAACCAAGCAAAAAGTGCTCTCTTAAATATGATTTTTATTTAACTTTTGACAATTAGCAAGACTGTATACTTAACGATCGTCTATATTTATCTACTGAGCGATTACAAGGCCGATTCTTAATACGTGCCCTCAGAAAGATAGAAAAACAGATCATTAGATTTATTCCTCGCTCTACAGAGAATTAAAACTACCACAGCTTAACATCATTATACTTACATAGGACGGAAGCTATTCAATAATTTACCACAGAATCTACGTCAAGAAATAAATTACGGAAAATTTAAGGATATATTAAAGAAAAGCTTCTTGACAAAATAAACATTAACTGTATCTTGAAAATGGAAATGTATGTTTAATATGTGCCTGTGTTAATAAATTTATAAATTTTGTGTTTTTATGAAATATTTTTTAGTGTTATATTTTCTCAATTTTTAAAATTGTTTAATTTTTTATTTATTTTATTATTTTGTTTTGCATTTTTTGTTTCTTTTTTATGTTATTTTGTAAACTTGCCAAACACAAGAGCCAGACTCTTTTTGCGGCAAGTTCAACCTTAAGTGTTCCATTTTTTTACTGAATGTATTGTTTATTTATGCTAATAAAGGTTTTTATTAAAAAAATATACATAAAAAATAAAATTTAAAAAAAAATTACAGTTGTAATATTTTACGGTAGGATGCTCTTGTATATTAATAGGGCAGGCATCTAGCCAGTCTAGCCACTTCATTTAGCCACTCGTTTTTAAAACTGATATATACATATATATATATATATATATGGATAATTTTTGTGAAAATCACCTCAAAGGCGCTGGCATAGTTATGTCAAAATTAAATACGACTTCAAAATTAACTAATTTCTTTTTTTTTATCTTCAATTATGACGTTATACTGAAGCTATGTCATTTAAGTGCGTAGATATGTGCACCGTAACGCACGCTCCCCCTTGTTTCATATTGATGTATCTAGCCAAAACTTGAAGGGGGGGGTTAACGAATCTTCACATTTTTTCATAGCGATAGTTGACATACCTCATCAAAAAGGCAAAGAGAATAACGCGCGGGTCAAAACAGAGTAGCCAAACTGACAAAAATGTCCCGTCAGGCGTAACAACCTCACAAAACCAAAATTAGAATATCTACTAACGTATGATTCTTCTGGCTAAAATACATGGAAACAAATTATCGGCTCACCTAGTATCTTTATACGAATAAATAAATGAAAAATAAAATAAACACAAATATAAACTTGCACACTAAAAAAAAAATATCCAGGAAACTTTCTTTTTATGTATCTATAAAGGATAAAAATATATCAATTGAATTGAAGTCAAAATTGAGAGCGTATTTCTTAACGCAGGTCTTATGAGGTCTCAAATGTTCCAAGTTCCATTATGAAGAAGCTTGGAGAGTATATATAAAACCATAAAAGGATGATACATCACTCCCTTGGGAGGCTTTTGAAGGATATATCCTTTACAAGAAGTGCATTAATCATACATCATAAGAAATCCGACGCTTAACGTCATTCGAGACTTGAAGACTTCTAAAGTTGTTATATAATATTAATCTATCTTTAGATATAAAATGAGTTCATGAAAGTTTGTCCTTTATAGACTCGACCGGACCGATTTGTATGCGATTTTTTTTGCATAATAATCTAATTTACGTGACCTGTCACGTATATGATATAAAAATATCCGTTTTATGTCAAATAAAATTTGTTTTATATTTCAAGTTTAAAGTTCATTAATTCAATTACTCTTATTAAATGACCCTTTACTTATGTACTCTGTTGTGTCAATCAATATTTCCGCGTGCATAATAAAATTTTAGAGAAATTAACAGATTGCTTTTTTTTTACCTTAGATTTGTGTTATATTTATATTTTTTCCCATCGTGCACGCGGCGACATCACGAATGCGCGCGGCGAAAGTAGGCCACAGTCGGGGGATTATTAGACACAGTCCGATGTATTCAAATATGATTCTACGCTCCTTCTGGACCATTCTTAATTCTATGGTGAACAATTTTAGATTACAATTTTGACAACGACGCACGACGCTTTTAGAAATTCTTATGCAATGTGATGTAATGTAAAACTTTTTTTCCTAATGTTCCAAATTCAAATTATATATTTTTTTAATCTTCTAAGGCAGGTACCATATGGACGGGTCAAGAAAAAGATGTGAAATTAAGGTAATCGGCCGGGAATAATATCGATAAATACTGTTTTATAGCAAACATCTAAAGTATACGTTAAATTACTCTCATTAACAAGAGAGTGATTTTTTGTGGCCAAAGATCCAAATAAAATGAAACCTTTAATCCTGCCGGTTTAATGTGCGTATAATTCGATTAAATAACACCATAAAACGAATGTGCAATAAACATAAATGATTAATACTCAGTTAAGTTAATTTGCATTTGACCACCATAATAGCACCATAATAGCACCCAAAGCATCTAAATTGACCACAGTATTAAGGAGACCCATAAAATCAACCCAAATAGTTTCTGGTCCATTAACTTCCCGAAGAGATACATCCCTTAATATACAATAAACCATTTCTACCCTTAGCTACACGTCACCTAAGCTCGGACTAGAACGTTGATTAAGTTAATTGAAATAAAGTAATTGTGTCTGGATTTTTGTTAATAAGTAAACAAGTAGTATAAAGAAAAACCTAATGGTGTCCTAAAAAACTTAAATAAATAAACATATTAAAAGTTAACACATTACGACTTAAATAAATAACATTTACAGGCATTAATAGGGCTTACGACCAGTCTTGCGCATGCCTAGACTTCCATATTCCTTCCTCCTCCTCCTCCTCCGTCTCTGTTGTAATAAGTTAATATAAATAACTCCCTGATTTAATATGAATCTTACCCGCATGATTGATGGTTTCAGCTCTTTTACTTCACAAAAGTCGACAGATGGAAGAGTTGAGGAAATGTGAATGTTGAAACATAGGTAGAATGGCGAATGTTACACAGTGTGTAGTGGACACTTAGACCAGCCAATGACAGGTCATAAGCCCCCATATTCCCTTCTCAAAAATGTTTTTCCTCTCTGTTGCAACAAATTTAGCTTTGAATAACTCCCTAGAGATAAAATCCAGCCAGTCTGCAAACATTTTGATATACTCAAAACATTGTTGAATTAATACACTGGTAAAAAGAAGTAAAAAAATGGAAAAAGGCGTTTGGCGCGTTTTTCAGGCGTTGCGTAATATGAATCTCACCCGCATGAAAAAATTTCAGTTCTTTTACTCCACAAAAGTCAACAGACGTAAGAGATGAGAAAATATGAATGTTTTAACATAGGCAGAATGGTGAATGTTACACAGTGTGTAATGTGGCACTAAAACCAGCCAATGACAGGTCGTAAGCCCTGTAGATGCCTAGACTTCTAAATTTTCTTTTGTAAAATGTTCTTTATCTCTGTTGTAGTATGTTAATATTACCAGTAGGTAGGCAAAAAAAGTCGATGAGTGGTTAAATACTCATATTTACTCACATTCATTATTTTTTGTGATTATAAAATCAAAAATTATATCCTAAATGTTATTAAATATTTGTATATAACCACTTACTGACTCTATGTCTGCCGGTTTCGAGACGTAACCGTCTCTTCGTCAGGACACTAAATAAACCAACCTAATCAATTTAAATCATGAATTTAACAAAAGTACTGGAGTTCAAATCTTACATACAATTAATAAAAGGTTAAAAGTAAATAATGTGGAAACATTTCACATTAGGAAAGCTTTAAAAATTAAAGTTCTTTTGATGATGTAATAACTTATATTTACATATAAGTTAATAATTTAAAAAATACTTGGTGCACTTCCACTTATTTATTTTGACCATAATTGGTCCCCCAGTCTGAAGATGCCCATTAGAGGGTGAAAGCGCTAATTGGTCAAAATAAAGGAAATGTACCAAGTATTTTTTAAATTAATAATTTATATGTAAATAAAGTTATTACATCATTACAATGGAATTCCATCAAGAATTGTCAATAAATAATTTTAATGAAATAATGTTCTTTTGATCAATAATCAAACAAACTTCCAATATAGTTCTTTATACGACGTTCAACTGTAATAGTCACCCTATAAAACCTATTAAGCTTATACCCTTCCTCCATCTCCTCTACTTTTTTCATTAATTCTCAAACAAGAGAATATTTTCATAATTTAATCAGTGCATGTTTGTCCTAATCAGTGCATGTGCTTATTAAAATGCATGTCGTGTTGGTTTTATATTTGTTGTAACAACTATGGTGAAGGTGTATAGTGGGTTTCTGCATGTTGGTTTGAATGTTGTTTTAATTGGTGTCCCGACGAAGAGACGGGTATGTCTCGAAACCGGTAGACATAGAAAAGTCGGTAAAGCTAGGGTTTCCTAGGACAGCGGTGCCCGTATCTTTACGGCCGTAGTAAACGGTGATGCGGTGGACAGCCGTCGTAACAGTGACTAGAGAGTTGTTTCCTAGGAAAACGGTGTTGATAACACCGTTAAAAAATAAAACCACTCTCTACATGTGTTTTTTTTTCAATATGTGCCTTTATCAAAGTCTTAATAAATAAACAAACATTTATATAAAATAAAGTAGAAATTGTCATGCCTATCGCGCGGGCGAATTATTTTTTCTGGGGGTAATTAAAATCGAAAATATTAAACTCTTAGAAATATCGATTATTTTATTAAGAATACCCTTAAACAATCATTAGTATTGAAGGCTGTCCCTATTTTATTAGAAAACAGATCAACCCTTCGCCAAGGGCTTGAGTATACAATGTAGTACTGACACAGCCGAGGTTGACATACTTGTGACACCCTGTACACGGAACCCTAAAGCAGGGACGTGCCATAATTAATAAATTACTTTTTTTTTAATTACAGAAACGAAGAAAATAAAATTTATTTATAAGTCTCAAAAAAAGTATTTTGTAAAATTCTAAGCAGTAACATGGCTTATGATCAGCTTAAAAAAATTAAGTCTGTTAATTAAACTAATTTTTTTAACAATAATTTGAGTTTCTCAAGGACTTGATTTTCCTTACAGGAAGTTATCAATATTGAAAGAAACTAGCCCTTACAGTTTTAAAATATGCTCTTTGCATATCCACTTAATATTTGATTTTAAAAGTGTAGCATTGATTATTTATATTTTAACCGAATAACATTAATTAAAATACAATTATAATGAATAAAAAAAACTTTGTTATTAGACAATTTGATTTAGTTTAGTTTATTTTTAAACAAAGTGTTTTATTACTTTCATTTATATATTAATTATTATATATACGGCCTAAGCCAATTACAACAGTTACATGAAGAAATATAAATACAAGAAACTGAATATAAAACTATGTAGCAAAGACAAACAAGGGCAATACAATGATGGTATACAATATATTCATAAAAACGAAAGACATAAGGCTTTGGGCTAAATCATGCCAATCCAACTTCATCCCACACAGTTTTAGTCGCGAAGAGATCTAAGAAAAACTGGAAGATCTATCCCAAAGAATTCCAAGTCATGTGATGAATTGACTAATCTACACATTCTGGACATTGGGACATAAAAACAAAAGTTGCTCTTATTATACATTTTAATTATGTCATTCCACAAGTTAATGCCGATTTAAACAATAATATACTAATTATTTTTAATTTTAATATTGATTGTTACAAATAATCTCAAACTTAATGTTATTTTCATGTTTACCTTTATCTTTCACATTGACTTTTTTTTAAACGTTTTTGGTGGAACTGTACTTCAATTATCGTAATAAAAATACTGTTTTTAGTTTTGACCACTTATATTTATGATTTTCACCAGTGCACAGTTTCCATCATGACCGACATCATCAGACTGGTCAAATTCATCTTGTATGACATCGCCAACTGGTCAAATTCGTCAAGACGGTCAAGACCGACAAAAAATATACATTGAAAGAGACACTGACAAAACAAACTTGTTCCTCTGCTCTCCATTTAGCCCAGGATAGGGAGGAATAAGGGCGTATCATACACCTAGGACCTGACATCTCATCAGATCATAAAGCTCAGCACTGAACACCGATCTGCAAAATGTGTATTTTTTTCAACCTCTGACACGAGTCCTGCTGATTCTTATGTAAACTGACTTTCTGAATCCGAATATGACCCCCGTTTTCACCCCTTCCCATTTTCATCACTTTTCGCTTTCGACACGGACTGGATTTAACTCTCTGGGGTTTCAGCTCTTTAACTTCACAAACATCAACATTGAAAGCATCCACCACATACCCGAATCCGTTTTAAAGACTAGATGTCTTTCTTCGGATTCACTCATACAAGGAAGCAATTTATTTTTTTCATTATGAATTGATTATATTTCTTCCTCTACTTACCAAATTCAGTATGGAAAGACGCGAACAAATATTTACATTGAAAACTTTCAATGCTCCATTGCTCAATGCTTATGCTCAATGCTTATTGTCGCTCTAAAACCACCTCTCATCGTCTACAAGGAGAAGTAAAAATAAAAGAAATAAATAAATCCTTCACCCAGTTCAAACCCCTTTATGTCGACAGTGATAGGAAAAGTAAGTTACTGCTCTCTGGAGCACCAGAACGCACACGGGTGACACTCAAGGCCGGTCACCGGCAGCGCACCCAAAAGCAGCACTTACCCAAAGACTACTGGTCGCAAACCAACTTTTGCCACCACTCATACCTACTTAAACTATTATTATTGAAGAAATTTAACTCATCAAGCGAAAGCAATAAAGTAGACGTATATTCTGTCAAAACAAACAGATGAAAGAATTTGACGAATATAGATGTTCAAATGTGAGAAGAATGGTGAATGTTACACAGTGGGTAAAGCGATCACATTAACCAGCCAATGAGGCAATGAGGATTATACGAAAAAAAAATATCTATTCTAATGTTGAAAGAATGCACAAAAAAATTGGCTTACTCATTTACTTGGCTTGCTCAGTAAAGCAGCAAATTAAATAAAATGTAGCAATTTTTATACATAAAATAATTAAGGGGTTAAATAAAATTAAAACAAAAATGAAATTTAACTAACAATGAAACAAGGGATAAACAAAGGATAAGATTACCAATGGGGAGAAAAACAGAATCTCAAAACTCATTGTACAAGGGATTGAAGCTGTAAAATGAGTTACCTAAAGGAATAAAGGGGATGGAAAAGATCGAAATATTAAAAATTAATTTGAAAAAAATATGTTATTGAAAAATTGTAATGTTATTAAAAGTTTATATTAGTTATTTAGATGTAATGAACTAACTTTAAAAAGCATATATAAATAAATAAATAAGCCGTGTTGATGGCTAGACTTCTATATTACCTTCTCTAAAGTGTTTTTTATCTCTGTTGTAATCTCTCTTCAATCCGTGCCTCATGTCTAAGGATGGTGATTACGCCTGACTCCAGGCATGGCTCGTCAGTGGACAGTCTTCCTACATCTAAAACGGTCTTGTGCTCTTCTATAGGCATTCGTCAGTGATGATTTTGATAATTCAGTGACTAGGCCGCTCCATCTTGTCGGTTGACGTACACGCGACGTTGTCCCTTCGACACTTCCCAGGAGAAAAGTTTTCTCCAAACTATCGGAGTTCTCCCTGAAAATATGTGCAAAGAACTGCAGGATTCTTTTCTTGCACATGGATATAAGTCTTTCTCCTATGTCCAGTTTTGGAGTATAGATGCGTTAGTACGTATGGCCACCCGCGAAATCGGCAGTATTCACCGCCAACACCACATTTTGAAAGCTTCGATTTTCTTCTTTTCATATTCCCTCAGTGTCCAACACTCCACACCGTGTATGAACACTGAGAAAACCAAGGCCTTTACCAGTCTCTTTTTGGTGTTGATGGTTATACTGCGATTCTTCCAAATCTTCATCAGCCGACTCATAGCACTTTAGGCAATACCTATACGTCACCCTATTTAACTTTCACACCCACCACCATCGCTGATGGGAAAACCTAGATAAATGAAACTGTTGACTCTTTCTGTTGTAATATGTTGATATTATTTAAAGGTCCAGGCTGCGGCTCAAAATCGTAATCGGACTCAGAAGATCATTATGCACAAGAATCAGCAGGAATGATGTCAAGGTTGATTTTCAAGCAGACTAGTGTTATTAATAAATGACAGCAATGTCAATGCCCGGACATCAATATTTCCTCTCTAAAATGTTCTTTAGTTGATCTTAATAAAAAATAATAACCACAATTGCACGTCCCTGATACCTGTATATTATATTGCCTGAATGTTGTAGCCGTAGCGACTCCAAATGCCACCTTCAGAGTCCTTAAGCCCTAACACAATATTTACCATGGGATTCAGTTAATCCTTTGCCATGAATTACTCCCAACAGGGACCTCATAAAATAATAAGACTCAAACGGAATAATATTAGATAATAACGCAATTTCTTATTACCTACATTGACTTCATGGCTACAAAATTGAACCGGGTTGTGGTCCTGTGGCTAGTATCGCGGACTAATGGATCAGAGGTCCGAGGTTTGAACCCTACTCTACCACAACTTGATTCTCATTTTTTAATAGCGAGTTATTTAAGACTCGTTAAAAATGGCCACTAAAATTGAGAATTTTGTGTAAATTAAAGAACATAAATATTTCTCAACAATGTTTGTAATATGTCCAAATGTTTGAAGACCGGCAGGATTTCTTTCCTTGAAAGTTATTAAGATTTCAATTTGTTTCAACAGAGAGTAAAAAGGGCACATACTGACTGATGATTGTAAAGATGATCAGGACATAGAGAGACAGAGAAGAGCCATCAATGTCAGGGCCTTTATGCTAGCGAGACTTCTTTCAGTGCAGTGACAAAGTAAAGAAAATCATTTTTACTTCGTATTTGACGTCCATGTATACAGCGAAACTATGGAACAAATATACGCAAGCAGCATGGAATAAATTAAGGGTTACGTATAATAATTCATACAAGCAATTATTCGGATTGCCTAGGTATTGCAGTGCCTGCGAAATGTTTACAGCTGGACGGGTAAACACCTTCGCTGCCCTACTTTGCCAAAGAGCCTAGAGGCTATGGGAACGCCTGAAAAACTCTAATAACGCACTTCTCCAAGCCACTGCAGGGTGGGTCCATTCACCGTTGTTCGAGCGATGGCGGGATATGCTAAGACCACCATAAGTGCTGCAAAAATAAAATTTTCTTTTCTATTTATGTTAATGGTTATACTCATATTTTTGTTTATGTTTATATGGTAGAATTGGCTCTGTACTATGTAGCCATTTTACTGGAATAAATAAATAAAAAATAAAAAAAACATTTTTAAGAAGGGAATATGGTTGGCATTTAAAGACCTATGACCTAGTACTGGTTGATTTAAGTCGCCACTTAATACTCTGTGTTACTATCAAAACCTAATATATATTATATATCCACGATTATTATAGCATCAAAATACTTTGCATGAATTATTTTTTTTTTGTCAACAATGTTTTGAGTATGCCTAAATGGTTTGCATCTAAATAACTCCCTAGGGAGGATCCAGCCTGTCTACAAACATTTGGACAAGCTCAAAACATTTTTCAAAGAAAAGTGAAAATTGGAGAATGAATAAAGTTTTCAGCTCTTTTACTTGACAAAAGTCAACATATGGAAGAGTTAGGGAAATGTGGATGTTTAAACATAAGCAGAATGTTGAATGTTATACAGTGTGTAAAGTGGCCACTTTTATCAGCCAACGACAGGTCATACGCCCGGTGAATGCCGAAGCTTCTAATTTTCTTTTACTAAAATATTCTTCATCTCTGTTGTTATTTGTAAATCTTATTTACTTCCTAGGGGGTGAAATCTAGTTTCTTGTCTAAAAATAGTTGGACACACTCAAAATATTGTATTTAAACCATCTGGTCCAAGAAAAAGTATAAAAATTGCAGGCGGAGTTGTTGTTTGCGGCGGCAGCATCCAGCTGCGGCGGGGACGCATGGTTAGCGCGTAGGCGGCAGTGGCGAACCGTCCATATAATCGATTATTCGCAGCTTCCCATTATATTTCACTACCAATAATAATGTTTTATAGTAATTTTAACTATAGGAGAATAAATAAAATAATATATATTTTTTATAAATTAACGTCACTGTTTATATCTTCCTCAAAAAATAAATATAATCTGCTAAATACGCACACAGCGCATTGCCCGGCTCCGATTATTGCAGCTTATTTTTCAATACAAAATGTATACTGTATTTTAACATTCAAAAACCCAGTGCGTATATTTTCCTTGCAAAGTTCACTTGCAGATTACAGATATTATTTCAAGCTTCTCTATTTGGAGAGTAGCATTTCGAGCATTTTTTCCTAAAGACCATTTTCGTTTGATTGTATTCTGTTGACATATGACGCCAGTTTTTTAGTCCGCGCGTTTTAGCTAGTGGCGCCTCGCTCGGTGTCGTCAATTTCTTGCATTATTCATTCTCATTTTAGAAGCAAACGAAGATGACGGCCGGTGCGGCGCAGCGCGGCGGTCACGACGGTCACGTGACATTTTTGTAGCAATATTATTGCGAATATTTCTAATGAATGTTATTGTTATGTTATGTTATGGAATGTAATATGTAAAGTTAAAATTATGTATTTTGGCATAAATAAATAAATTTAAATCTAATCTTATCGTATTTTTTTTTTAATTTTACAGAAAAAAAAATATATCGTAAAAGAAAAAAATTTTTTTTGTGTGCATAATGGGAGTGACGTCTTACAATAAAATGTTTACTTTCTTTTAAATTAGTACCTAAATATTTGCAGTATAATATGTAAATTACAAACAAATATACGGTGTTTTTAATCAGTGCCAAACAAAAAGGAATTATGAATATACTTATTTTATTATCCTTATTTTTTAACATATTTTATTTTTTTTAACTTTTGCATGTATTTACTGTCTTAAAATAATGGAGAATATACCTACATATTACGCAAAGTTATCAATTGTTGTTTGTTTGTTGGGTTATTGGTTAAAATTATTTTGATTAAAAATAAGTAGGTATTGCGTCTTCTGTTGCCAGCAGGTGAAACTGGAGCTGGAGAGATGAAGTTGTTTTTACACAAAACCATAGAAAAAGAATCCGTGTACCTGTATATACTTTTTTATACGCCTCCACTCATTTGCGAGATTACTTATATGTATGTATGTACATGCAGGTACAAATTATGAAAAAAATGAAAGCTTACCTATAAAAAAAGTCACCGATCGCCACTGGTAGGCGGACGTCTGGGGACGACGCGTGGGGTGCGTCTTGCAGGCTTAGTTATTGAGGGGCGGCACGAGGCGCGGAGACGGTTCCTTTGCTGGCGGTAGGTGGATGCCTTGGACATGGCTGCAGGCGGCCACGTGATGAAAGCTGGTAGACTGAGCCAGGAAACTTCGAAGGTCCGGAGTTTGGAGATCAAACGAAGGGCTGGGACAAGTCCAAGTACTTGTCCCGCGACGAGTTTCTCGACTTTCTTCTGTGTGTTGACACCCGACTGCTTACGATTACTCACCACTGACCCACAACTACCACTCGACTAAAAAATGTCACTCCACTGAAAAAAACTTAAGGACTGTGGCCCTTTTTATAGAACCACCCTATCGTGTCTGTCTCCTTTCCCCCTCACACATATAGCACAATTAGAATGTTGTCCTTTTTCAACCCTTATTACTACACAAATCTTACATCTAAACTTATATCTAACAAAACTACAGTAATAATTATATTTATAATTAACGTATACTAACTTAATTAAATCAAATTAAATACAAACATGGAGATTAAGATATAATTTATTTATAATTTCGCCTCGTGGTTGATGGTTGATAGAGGTTCCTGGACCGGAACCTGAAGCGTAAGCTGATCGCCTTACCTTATATGTAAATGAGAATCACTTAACGAACTGATCCGGTGCTATATGCACCACCAAGTCCAGATAGAGAAATGAGGATGAATACAGATATAAATGTCGAATAAAACGTCGGGTTCGATTCCCGGCAAGGAAGATGTGAAATATTGATTTTTAAATTTAATTCTTCACTGCAGTGTTTTTATAGTTCCTTGACTGGAACCTGAAGCGTAAGGCTGGTCGTCTTACCTCCATACATATGAGTGACCGGAATATCTGTCGACCGCGTTAGTGCCCTATGCATCTTTCTGTACACAGATAATCCGGGCAAGGTTTCTCACGTTCCGGAGACGGGAAGTTTTACATTTTATGATGGGGTAGGATTAAGTCCGGTCCCTTGGAAGAATTTCGGGATTTAGTTCGTTGTACGGAGTCGTGTTTTATTGACCTCTGTTATATGTGCCAAAACCCAAGTATTTAACCGTGGCTAGTTGCAAGGAATTTACTTTAAGCTTTCAAAATTTACCAAAACGCACGTGTATGATTATTTATCACTGTCTGCATCTTTTGTTTAAAACCCAATTTTAATAATTACTTATTTTTGCCAATGGTTTTATTGGTAAACACCGCTTTGGTGTTTTTCCATACATCAACCTTCTCTAAAATGTCCTCCATCTTTGTTATGATTTATTTATCTTAATGACTACCTAGACGTTGAAATCCAGTCTATTGTCTACAAGCTTTGGGACAAACTAAAAATATCGTGACAAATAATAATTTATTTAAATGTAAAGTCGTTTTTAGTTGCCACTTTTTATCATAGTAAATGCATATGTAAATTTTTATTTTTTATTGAGCTTGGAGACAATTTGACAGATTAAGACCGCAGTGGTATCATCAAGGTTTTGTTTTTAAAATTTTATATTTCTCAGTGGTGGCGTAGTGAAGCATGTGTCTAACCTGCATAACGATTTTATATTTTTGCAAATCTACTATGGTGAAGGTGTGTAGTGGTATTTGCATGTTGGTGTAGTGTTGTTGTCCTGACGAAGAGACGGGTTACGTCTCGAAACCGGTAGACAGATAAGTCGGTGAGTGGTTTTATACAATTTTTTTTAACATAATATTAAAATGTTGGACCACAAAGTTAATGCTTTGAATATTAATAATATTTTATATTTTATTTCATTATTTCATTTTTCTCATAAAGATAAAACAGAAAGACTTTATTTAATGCTTTCAATCTGTCTGTAGAAATATCAGTATAAATGTGTCTCAATTATTTTTTATTTTTTTTATATACATAGGAGTTGGTCGATTATTTACCTTGCTTTTTTATATAAACCACAAGGTTTATATAAAAAAAGTGGATTTTTCCGAAATAACATTTCTTTAAATTTATCTAAACTGTTGGGATCAGGAGAAATATACTTATGTGGGCCAATCAGGATCTCAATTACATTACGAGGATAACTTGTTTTATCTATCGATCTATCTATATATGAAGACCTGTAATAAAATTGGGCCTAAGCACCAGAAAAGTGAAAAAAAATTACAAGGGTTTAAAGATATATTCAGTTTTTTTGGTATACAGCATATATTTTTTAATTCTTTAAAATGTGTACAAATGTGTAAGAAATAAGTTTAGTGAAAATTATATAGTAAAATATTATTTTAAAAGGGTATAAAATAACAAAGTAATTGAGAAGGCCTTAAGACCAACTGCTATTTCATTAGTTAGGCCTAAGTGCCTAGCGTAAAAACATAAAATAGGGCCTATCACCAACATCCATTAAAATGTCTGATTTTTAATTCAAGGATGCGTAAAACTAATAATTTTGAACAAAAAAATACATCATTTATAATGTAGGTATGTAAATTAAAAATAATAATTATTAATCAATGGAAAAAGATATCTATCATAACTCTCTACTGGAAAAGATTTTTGTCGAAATTTTTGTGTTCTTCAGAAGGCATATACTCGATCATGTTGAGTAAATCTTTTTTTTTTCGTCCGTGATCCGGCTTTGGTAATCTAATTGGCGTAGTTTATAGGTTTTCATATCGCCAATTTATTTATTTATTTTAAAATTTAATTAATTTATTACTTGTCTTAGCTCGTGAATAAAGGATTTCTTGTCGTGGAAACAATTTAACATGCCCGATGACTTGGTTTTCGTCTTCAAGATCGAATTTTCGATATTTTTTCTTATTACCCCTTTTTCGGTGAGGATAGTCTCTCCGCGTTTTTTTCTCTATTAGTAGGACTCGAATACCTTAATACTTACTCCAAATATATCAATAAAAGTGGCACGACAGACATTGACTACTTGACCATTGTCATTAGGGACAGTGTAATAAACAGTACACTGCCTTTTGCTTTCTGATGGGTGTTTGTATTTCCCATTTCTCCGTCTTTTAATGTTTGAAATATGGAATAATCCCATTAAATATGCACTTTGCTTCAACCAGTCACCTGCTTCGTAAAATTATTTATGCAACTGCAGTTTTTGATCATAAAGAAGACTTTTACAGTCATTCTGGCACTTGCAAGTGAACTGAAAAAAAAAGTCAACTTTACGGAGGACTGTCAAAAATAACCCTAAATGCCACTTTCTAAGGTTAACATACAAGCAATACTACAAATTATTTACCTGGGTGAATATGTATTTCACTTTTGACATTTCGAAAAGCCGTATTTTTATTGCTTTCTTGCCAAAAAATAAATATTCACCCACCTATCTGATAATTTCGCAGGAGTAATTCGGAAAATGCCCAATGTTTCTTGTAAATTAAGCTATAAAGCTATTTTACCTTCTAAATTAAATATGAAATACATACTTAATTTTACATGAATTTTAGTTAAAACGTTTGAATAAAATTTGTAAAATTTGGTATAACGGGGTCAATTTAGCACTTATTACAGCTATAAATATAGAAAAATCCTTTTAAAATCTCAGAATAAATAAGGCAAAGTATCATGCAAATGAACATAAAATACTCCGCTATTCTTAAAACTTTGGTAATTCACTCAAAGATTGTATTTTAAGCCGATATTTTTCCATACTAAAATAATTGAAATATCAGACGCCGTGCAATTCGAAAACGAAATTCGCCGACAATTATTTGGAATTCCCCATACAAACATAAAATTTTTGACAGCCGGTTCTTCATTTAAAAAATGGCAGAAAATACCACTCACTATTTGGTGATCGTGTTCACTCGATTTCTCCTCCCAGGCTACGTGCTTTGACCCCTGTGCACCTCAGACATCGTTTGCACATCCCTAGATTCTGAACGCTAGTTAAAACTTATCAAAAATTTGTCAAAACAGATTTTTAAAAACAAATCGGCTTACCGAAGTATTCGGAGGACTTATTGCTGGTACAATCACATTTTTAGTAGAACAATATTGTCTCCCTTGGGCTTTTAACTTTTTATTTTCACTTAACTTATTAAAACCACTTCTTTTCCGCTTTGTTGTAAAAGGCGTATCCGGATCACAAGTCTCGCGTCCAGCCATTTTGTATGAAATGCTTAGCGCTGCGATTAATCACGTAGGCCCTTATATGCGTTAATGGGTATTGTACTTAGGCTCCATCCCATATACATGACTTCAGATTGATATTAAATATTTTTTTCTGGTACATAAATTCTAATTTGTGTTATTGGCGTAGGCATATAGAACATTTCCTCATACTCAACGTCATTTTTTATTTTTTGGTATTTAAGCCCTATTTTATTACAGGTCTTCATATATACAAATGAATCGCTGTGTTGTGTCTCGCGAAAATTCGAAAATAGCTCGACAGATTTACATGCGGTTTTTTGCAACCTCCACCTTGCGGTTGGAAGAAGACAGATGTCTTGGGTGCGAAATATACGAGACTGGACTGGCTTCAGGACTGTGGAGCAGATTTTCCGGGCAGCACAGGACAGTGAGACTTTTGCCAGAGTGATTGCCAACGTTATGGATACCTGACAGGGCACTGAGAGAAGAAGAGGAATTTAACAATCTTTGAGTATGTCCAAATGCTTGTAGACGGGCTGGATTTCCTCCCTAGGGAGTCATTCATATTAAGAGAAGGGAGAATATTTTTAAATGTTTTATGGTATTACTGATTGCATAATTTTACGTAGAAATAAAGGAAAAATTTATGTGATTTAAAATGCTTATATTTCTTTTCAAAAACAAAAAAATAAGATTCTGCCGCGGCCATCTCCTTTTTAAATTTATTATCTTTAAATCATTTTAATGAATTTAAGTTCAATACTTAGTCTTTATTGAGATCCCAGATTAATAAGCTTAGTCTAAATTTGAAATGGCGTAATCTGCCGGTCTAAAAGTAAATATATATAAATATAAAATATAAAAAATACAGTTCTATAAAAAAAGGTTTAAAAGGTTGTTTTTTTTATCATGTTTTTGTAGATACCTAATTATGTAATATATGTACATTTCAATTGGCAGTAGTATTGTATTGTACATTTGAATAAATAAACATTTATAAAAAAGAAGAGGAGTAAAGGTGTTGCTTTGAGGAAACCTTTAAAGTAAATTATTTAATTTACTTTAAAGGTTTTAAATAATTTTATTAATTAAAAGTAAATTTTAAAGAAATCATAGATCCGCAATCATGTGCCGTTTATGAAGGTTCATCATCATCATCATCATCATCATCAGCCGTCTCTTGTCCAATGTTGAACATAGGCCTCCCCCTTTAGTCTCCATATTTCCCTATCCTGAGCCAACCGCATCCAACCACTTCCTGCAACTCGTCTTATGTCATCAGACCACCTTGTCTGAGGCCTGCCGACACTTCTTCTACCCGTTCTGGGTCGCCATTCCAGGACTTTTTTGGTCCATCTAGAGTCTGTGATTCTGGCTATATGACCAGCCCAGCTCCATTTCTGGTTGGCAGCCCTATGGACCACATCGGCGATCTTTGTTCTCGCTCTAATCCATGTATTGGTTTTTCTGTCTCTCAACGAAATACCCAGCATTCTCCTTTCCATGGCTCTCTGTGTCACTGATAATTTGTGTAAAATTTTTTTCGTGAACACAAAAGTTTCACAGCCATATGTCAGTACAGGGAGAACACAAGCATCAAAAAGTTTCTTCTTTAAGTAATGTGAATATTTCGGAGATTTCAGGATATATGAGAGCTTACCAAAGGCGGCCCATGCTAAACCTCGCCTTCTTTCTATTTCTACCTCTTGATTATCTTTGCCGAGCTTTATTTCATGTCCTAAGTATATATAACTATCAATCTTTTCAATTATTTCTACATTTACTAAGATGTTACATGATTGGTTTGCATCACTCATAACTTTAGTTTTTGAAGCATTCATTTTCAAGCCTATTTTCAGGGATGCTGTATTAACTTCGTTTATCATGTTTTCGAGTTCTTTCTCATCTTTAGCAAATAGGACTATATCATCTGCGAATCTGAGATTGCTAATGAGTTTGCCGTTGATGTTAATACCCTTGTCGTTCCAGTCAAGAGTTTTGAAGACATCTTCCAGAGCTAGTGTAAATAATTTTGGGGATATTGTATCACCCTGTCTTACTCCTCTTCTTATGCGGAACTTTTCGCTTGGTTCATGGAGCTGTACAATAGAGGTGGCATTATTATATATGTTTTTTAGGAGTTCCGAGTACCTGTGATCCACTCTACAATTATCTAAACCTTTCTTTACTGCCCATATCTCTACAGAATCAAAAGCTTTTTCAAAATCAATGAATGCTAGTTGTAGTGACATATTATATTCATTATATTTCTGGATGATATTTTTCAGGGTCTGTATATGATCGTTCGTGCTGTAACCTCTCCTAAATCCTGCCTGTTCTACCGGTTGGTATGCGTCTAGTTTATTAGAGAGTCTATTATTAATTATTTTTGTGAACAGCTTGTACAAGTGAGATAACAAACTAATAGGTCGATAATTTTCCAACTTCCTATGGTCACTTTTTTTGTGAAGGAGAATTATCGTTGCGTTGTTCCATTCTTCTGGTATACGTTCTTCTTCCAGACATTTATTTAATAGAGTCACAACTGCTCGTTGAAGAATTTCTCCCCCAAATTTTATGGTTTCGATAGCTATACCATCAGAGCCAGGGGTTTTTTTGTTTTTCATCTGTCTCATGGCATGTTGGACTTCTTCCCATGTTATATCAGGAATGTCTTCTGATCCGATATTTTTAATTCCAATCTTATTTTGGTTCTCATTCTCAGGTATTTGTGAGGTATAAAGTTTTTCGTAGAACTCTTTTGCTATATTTAGTGTTTCAGATCTATTTCTGCTCTCACTACCATCCTCTTTACACAACGTCGTAATTTGTTTTCTGCCAATGCTAAGTTTTTTCTGTAAAATTTTAGTTCCTCCATTGTCTTTTATAATGTCATTGACCACACTTTCCTTGTACTTTGCCACATCTTTCCTTATGTTTTTACGAACTGTTTTATTCAATATTTTATATTCCGGTGTAATCTGTTTTCCTTCACCTCGCATATCATTTCTCTTCTTAACAAGTGATTTTGTAGCGTCAGTTAATTTGTCATTTTTCGAAACTGAATTAGGGGTTATTGTTTTAACAGATTTGCTTATTGTGTCTGTTATACATCGGTTCATTTCTTCGCATGTACCTGAATAAGGAAAGGGTGACTTTTTTAGTTCTGTTATGAAGGTTACGTAAGTTTAAATAACTGAAGCTAGAGAATAAATATGTAAGCATAATTTTAATACTGTTAAAATAATATGATATTGGATAATAAATTAGAATTTTGTGCATACTCTAAAATAATGCAAGTGCACGGTTCGGAAATTGATCTTTTGACCTTTGCAACAGTTAGCAAGAGTATAACCACAAACTATCAAGTTAGTATCGAAATAATTTCATTTCGTTATTGAAGTTTGCTGCTGAGCAAATATTCCGCTTAGCTCGGCAATTTCAGGGCGCCTTTAGCAAAATATTAAATATATTTGTAACTTAAAGCATTTAAACTATCTTCTATAGGTTGAAACTAAACCAAAGATTGTGCAGTCAATTCCGTTAGTGCAAGTGAGATAGTGTTTGAAATTTAGTTAGAACCTCCATGAGAAAGAGGAAAACAGCGTGGTTGTTCAATCTTTATAAATATAGTTCTTATCTACGTGTGATGTCACTGAACTCCTAAACGGCTTAACCGATTTACGTGTGGTTTTCAGCGAAATGTAGATCTTTGCGCTGCGCGTATTTATAAACATTAACATTTTTAATTATTAAAGTTGTGATGTTTTGGAAATCACAACATCTTTTTACCTGAAGATTTCGTTCAATGCAAAGTTTATAGATATATTTTTTTTTTATTATTTAAGGTGTCAACAACAAAATTTACTTTAAATAACTCTATTTTGAGGATGATAGCTCTTTTTTCTGGATTTTTAACTGATAGCGGCCTTCAATTCCAAAAAACTTCTCTAAGGTTCTGTTCTACACAAAGCTGTGTTCATTTTTTCAAACTGTTTGAGAAACCCGCTCTTACTTAATTTAACACGCATTGAAGTCAAACGAATAATTTTTGCATTTTAGAAACTCAAAATATGGTAATGAAGAAAAGTTTGATATTAAAAACACAAACGTATTATCACACACATTCACAAATTTATTATATTTATCCATTTTATCCAATTAATGTATATAATAATGTAACTCCATATTACAATATTATAAATATGAATTTTACAAACAATATGCATTCTTAGGAACTTGGCTCGATTTCAAAGGATTTATGAAAAACAGGATAGTGCAGGGCTGTCGCAAAAGGTTTTTTTTCGCATAATAAAGTTAATCGAATATCTTTACCTTGGAGTATAAAGCATGGAAGTCCTAGTTATTAAAATCAGCGATTTAATACAAAAATAAAACCGAAGTCTACTTTCGTTAAAAAAATGCTTTTTTATATTGAAATAAAAATCTGCAGTCCATTTTGTTTGTTTAAAAAAGACATCATAAGTCCTTGATTTGCTATTTAAATATGTACTTTTATTATAAAAAAATCACTATTGTAAAATGGCATATATCATACATTCTAGAGAGTATTTTTTGCAAATCCTCTTTGCTGCTTGCTAACAGAACTGCATCATCAGCATACAACCATAAAATGAGATATTTACAAATTTGTATAAGGTGCAAGTATAAAAAATATAAATTTAGTACTTATCATAGTGAATGTTTTAAAAATTATAAATTAATAAAGAAAAAAAATTCCCTTTTTAAAATGTGTTTTCGTTTTTTTTTTCAGTTTCGTTAAACTTTTACAAGTTAATAAAATATTATATTCCATCCCTGTCTCTGAGCGATACCTCTGTATATAAAGTCCCTATTCAGTCTTCTACGTTTATTTAGACTTTGGCCGAATACCATCTTTAATTAAAGCTTGCCCCAGGAATGGCGCCACGGAGAACTTGCAAGCTTATTATAGAAATTATAAAACAAAATACACCAAGGATGCGAAGACCGCCTTGCTTCTTATAATGAAGTGACTTCAAAAGAAATAAAGCTTGCAGTTTTTTATATGGCGTCAGGAAAATTGTTCGCGAAAGTTTTGTAATGTTTTTAATCAAAAGTCGATCGTAAGTTAGTACAATAGTTAACTTAAAGTTACATTTTCTTTTTTTTAAAATATACAAAAAATGACAAGTTTAATAAACATGGTTTTTCAGGGCCAGACCGCAAAACTTCAGAGGAAAAAAATCCTAATAAAATTTTTCCAAAAAGTCATTTGAAAAAAAAAAAAAATTTTTTTCTCAATCTCAAAATGGAGTAAATCGTTAATTTTTCAAATTAGCATCCCTTTCGCAAACTTTCTCCCCACCCCAACAAAAAAAAATGCGATACAAACGTATTTGACCAACAAAGCGATACGCACCAGACGCGGACAAGGGAAGTGGTTGGGTAGAAGAGGGGCAGGGGTTTTTGGAGGGACTGCTTTTCAGAGAAATTAAGAGTTTTTCAGATCTCATTTTTATGTTTTTTAAATTGACTTTTTGGAAAAAAAAATTTAGGATTTTTTAAAAAGTTTGTCATCAGGAATGTTCCTCTGAAGTTTCGCGGTCTGGCCCTGAAAAACCGTGTATACGTGATGTAAGAACTGTTTTGTTAAGGTGTTTTTTAAGTACGTAAATGTTTTGTATATTTTTAAGGTCATTAGAAAGTGAATTGTAGAATTTTTTTGCTGTATACACAAAACTGTTTCTTTTTCTGTTAGTCCCAGGTTGTTTGCAAAATAAATTATTAGACGCTCTTGTATTTATTTTATGTATATTGGAGTAAAAATTTAATTTAATGTTTGTCTTTATTTTATTATTTTCATCTTAAATATCATCTTTACTTTTTCTGGGTAAATTATATGTAAATCGGTGGTTCTAGTATATTTATTGAAATTAAATGTTACTTCAATTGCTTTACTCATTGTTATTTTAATTGATTCTTACATTTGTTTACTACATTGCGATTAAATTATTAATCCATATACAAAGAGTGTGAAAGTATTAAAGCACTGTATATCATTAATTTTGTACATTTATCAAAGACTTCTGTTCTTCTCATTATTCCAATAATTGGACCCAGTTTATTTATAACTGCTTTGATATGTTTTGTCCGCTAAATTGTCATACACTTTCAAACCCAAGTACTTTACATTTGCTGTTTGTTTAATTTGCTCATCTTTAATGAAAAGGTTAAGTTGAAATTTTTATCCATTTAATTAAAAGGACCAATCACCATCATTCTCTTTTGTTAAAATAAATTTATACATATATTTCACAACCTGTAACTAATACTAGTCTGAAGATGTCGCGTGAGTGATAGAACCGGTAATTGGTCCATCAAACTAAGTAAATTTAAGTCCCAAAATACATGTTTTTTACCTATATAATAGGGCAGAATGTAGCCACGTCATCTGTGCATCTAGGCGTTCGTTTTCAAAACTGACAGTTATGTCAACAAAATTGACTTTTTTCTCTCTCATATTTTTTATTGGCTTTTAAGAAAAAAAGTGCCTACCTAGGAACGATTCAAAATTTAAATCAACCGTAACTAAAGGAAAAATCGCCAGGTAGAATAATTTTTTTGTCATTTTTAATGCGTAGATATGCGTATCGAAGGGTACTAGACCCGTCGGTACAAACCGATGTACTTACAAAAAATATCTTAAAGGTGGGGGATCGGTAGTATATCTTCTAAATCGCTCGGGAGAATTTATCTTCAAGTATACCGTCTAGGTGAAGGTATGACGTTCTAAGCTTCCCATCATAATTGCGGCCATGGACTGGCATTTGAAGTGTAGGACTCATAGCCTTACTTTCATTCAATAGATGATGGAAATACACCACATTGGTTGACCAAAGCAGCGCGCCGTATGCTGAATGGCTGTTATGAATAAAACTATTTCAAATTTATGTATTCATATTAATTCAAGTGGAAAAAAACAATACTTTTGATGTTTGCAGCACTTACTTTGTGGAAGAACAACACAGTATATTTATAATACCCTTTATGATTCATAAATATACCGATGTCAAATTTTTTTAATCAAACTTAACACAATAAAAGCAATTGCTATTAAAAATGGTGCCAATACAAATATCATAGATAATATTTTAAACAAAAAACAAAACCAAATTATTCAAAATAAATTCCTGTTTTCAAACAACAGAAATTTAAATGTTTATGGGCGGTGGAGACGATTTTAATACATTAACAATTATTCAAATAAAATTTTAAATATTTACCTGAAGACATAAAACCAGCATTTTATACAACCAATAATAAAGGAAGTATACTCAAAAACACGAAACAAAAAACTGATAAATTAGATCGATCAGGCATTTACAAATTAATGTGCCACGACTGCAAGTCATTTTACATAGGAAAAACATCACGTACTTTTAAAACTAGAGTTAAAGAACATATCGACTGCTCCAAGGAAGAAGGCAGTAACTCAGAAATTGAGGTTTTTGACTTTCTTCCATTTCTGAAGGTTATAAATCATTGTCTTCCTTCCAATAAGACTTTCATAACTTTATCTCTTTTTAATTGGTTAATAAATTAATAAAAAAAATAGTTGTATGTCAAAAAGCCATTTTTTTTCATGGAATAAAGAAGTAAGTTGATTTACTTCCTTACTCTCCGGGAAATATTTTTCGTCTATGGTTGTAAGTAAGACTTACTTTCTTCTTCGATCGATAAATAATAATGTCGATAAAAAAATATTATTTTTAATTTGTCATGAATGTAGGTTTTTAAAGAGATGAGATAAATTTATGTTTAAAATCTCTTAATTTTGAAATATTTTGAGTATGTCCTAATTTTTATAGTTTTATTTATTGGGATTTTCAAAAATATCATAAATTTGGGTGGTTTTTGTGTTGCAAATAATTGATATATTTTTCATTTTTTAATATAAAATGGCTCATTGAAAGTTTAATAATTTATTTGATTTTCCCTGGAATAGAGAAATAAATCAACATACTACACATAGCTGAAATAAAAATTCTGAAGAAAACAGTATTATGTCCCGAAACACTATAAAATAGTAGGAATTCTAATAATATACTAGATTACTTAGAAAGTGTAGACCAATAATATATTTTTACAATTTTTAAAAACTTATGAATCCTGATCCAAGAATATGGAAAAAAAAACATACTTTCAATTTGCTTTCCCGCAAAACTATATTTTATGACTTAGTGCTGTCTTACTTGGAGCAGTTGATATGAGACGTCTTAAAAACAGTAATTTTTCTGAGTTTTCTGGCCATATCCTAACAAATAGTCACTCATTCAACTTTGAAGATGGCATCAAAATTTTACATACAAAGAAAAATGATATGCACTTGATTATTTTGGAATATTGGAGATGAGAAAGGCTGTAAATAAAAAATAAATATCATTAATAATCACATAAGCCTCAGTAATAGTCCTATTTTAAATATGTTCCCTCACCCTAAATCCACAGACAAACCTCCTCTTCACTCTACTCCCGTAGCCACGCCCACTCTACCCTCACTGTTAAAATAAAATATATTTGTTGTGTTAGTTTGTAATTAACCCTGAAGCAGGCATAGTGTTGCTGAAACTAGTTGATTGTCAAATTTTAAAAATATAAGTGGTACATAAAAACAAAGTGATTTTATTTTAATATATTAAAAAACAATAGATGAAATGACTTGATGCTGATGTTATTTTTAAAACACCTGAGTTTGACGAAACCTATTAGTTTGATATTTTATATTTACTAACCTAGAAATTTTACAAGTATTGATATCTCAGATTTTCTTAGCCCAGCGATAAAGGTTTTACGAGCATTATAATGCCGTAAGACTTTGAAAAACTTGTATGTAAGGCAATATATCTCCCGCCCTTAAAGTATATTTCAAATCATCATCCTTCGCAATAAAACTTAACGTAGATATACAACTTTTGTTTTATTGTACCACAGATCGGGGGTAGGTGTTTGGCACTCAATTTATTCCTCCCCCGTATGAAAAACTACCTCCCTGGATATATTTTATGTGTTAAATTTTTATTTACGATTGTTGTTTTGTAGGCGATAACGACCGCACCTTTGTAATCGCGAGAAAAAATATTTTATTCGAATCGTGTATTTGAAAAACAAAATACATTTATCCTGATTCTGAATTTTGAAATCAAATATTCTCATTTCATTATCGTTTTTTTAAATTTGATCATTCGTATTTTTTACATTCATTTAACTTTTTTAACTTTTTAAATCTCCTTGTAATACAGACGTGCTCAAATTATTAGACTAAAACACAATTTTTCTGTTTTTAAGAATTTATCGATAGAAAATAGGCACACATCAGTGCGTTTTAATGTATAAGTACTTTGTATGAACCCCTTTATTATTAATGAACATTTTTATCCTTCTAAGCATACTCGATATAAGAGTTTAACACCAATTGTGGATATCGGGGTGCTGATGGTAATGGTATACAGGTAATATTCTCTTTATAAATTGTATTTTGAACCGTTGCTTATAAGTTTTCTACAGGGTTCATGTTTAGACTATTACCCGGTCACGGTAATGTTTTGACGTCCTCATTTGATAAAAATAAAGGGAGTCTCTACCCATCTTGCATAAAAATACAGTCTTCCTCTGGGTACCATGCATTTACAGTATTTTTTTATTTTATATTTACATTATATTTTATATTTTATATATTTTATATTTTAAATTTTATATTTTATATTTTATATTTTATATTTTATATTTTATATTTTATATTTTATATTTTATATTTTATATTTTATATTTTATATTTTATATTTTATATTTTATATTTTATATTTTATATTTTATATTTTATATATTATATTTTATATTTTATATATTATATTTTATAAACGTAAACGGCAAATCTGACTTTTACAAACATTTATAATATTAACATATTTGGCTTAATATATATATTTTTTAAACATGAATTACCTTATACCCAAGATTTATAAAAAAAAATTGAACCAAAAATTATACAAGATTTATAAAAAAAAAAATAACTAATAATAATAAATTTTATAGCATATTCAGTAGAAAGTTTAAATAATAAAACATTCTACAGTAAAACAACAAGAAAATCATAAGTACTGTTTCACACAGCTAGGTAAAGAGAACAAAAAACTGTATACATGAATGAATAAATAAATATAATTACCATTCACCATCTTTGAAAAAGTTCAAAAGGTTTGTTCTATAGGAACAATACCCTACACTCAATATATCAGATACGTGGGAATAACTATTGCCGAGTTCATGAAGTCTTAATACGGCATTAACATAAATGGCAAATCTGCCTTTTACAAAAATTTAAAATACTAACATATTTGGGATGGTATTTTTTTTTGTTTTTTTAAAACATAAATTTCCTTATACCCAAGATTTATAAAAAAAAGTAAACGTAAAAATCATACAAGATTTATATTAAAAATATTAACCTAAAAATAATACAGCATTTTCAGCAGAATTCAGTAAATAATTCAAGAATAAATGTAAAAAACAAAATTAAATAATAAAACATTCTACAGTAATATAATATTACTATTAACAAATAGTATTGTGCGAATTAATGGAATAAAATTCCTTGAAATAAAAAAATATCTTTGATTTAATAGGATGTATGTCTTCCCTTTGCTTTTATAACAGCCTGAACATGTTTTGGCATGGAATCAATTAAACTTCGGCAATTTTCTTTTATTAAACTATCTACAAGGAAGAAAACAGTTTAGAAAAATTGAAGAACACAAAAGTGAAATAACAACAATGCAATTCGGAGTACCTCAGGGATCAATATTAGGACCATTGTTTTATATAATATCCAATAACGACATAATACACAGTGGCATAATAGGAAATAAAACAATCTATGCGGACGACTTAGGAATTTTATATGAAAACAAAAATGACATTGAAACGACTAAAACCATTAACAATAACGTGCAAAAACTATTAGAATGGACAAACAAAAACTTCTTAACACTAAATACCAAGAAATGCAATATAATACATTTTGAAACACAAAAGAAGAACCATAACATAAACATAAAAATAAACAACGAAACTCTTAAAGAACTAGAACATGTGACTAACCTAGGACTCACAATGGACAGACAATTAAAATGGACAAAAAACATAGACGGACTCACTAAAGTAATGGCATCACTACATAGCCTCTTCTACAAAATTAAAGATTTTATACCGAGAAAGAAAAAAATTATGATGTACGAAGCCTATGTCAAAAGTAAATTGAGTTACATGATCGCCTTCTGGGGAACTGGCAACAAGACAGACATAACAAGAATACAAAGACAACAAAATAAAATTCTTAAACTAACATACGACCTACCTTACTTGAACTCTACGACTGAACTGTACAAAAAAACACACCAGTTTGACATAAACTACTTGACTTAAATTGAGACCTTAAAAAATGTGCACAAAATAACACTGGGAAGCATACAAGACGATGACATAATATTAGTCAAAAATGCTGACATACACAAATATAACACCAGACAACAACAACACTATCATATTGAAAAAGCAAAGACAAACACAGAACAGTCAAAAATACTACATAATGGACTTAAACACTACAACAAACTACCTTACTACTTGAAAACTTTTACTGGAGACAAATTTAAAATCAATCTGAAAAAGCACATGATGACTGAACTAACTAGACTAGACGAGACATAGAATGACTTGACAATATTAAATTTCCAATGTAACCCTAACGGGTTTTTTAAAATTGTAAATAAAAAAAAAAATAGAAAAATTCTGTCATCTCGAAAACACATCTGAATAACAGCTTCCGTCATCTTTATGTTGGTGTGCAGTCCAATT
Source organism: Micrasema longulum (assembly GCF_059751315.1). Lineage (NCBI taxonomy): Eukaryota > Metazoa > Arthropoda > Insecta > Trichoptera > Brachycentridae > Micrasema > Micrasema longulum. The sequence goes on from NW_028279666.1 coordinate 91,719, forward strand.
TTTGTACCCTAGATTTACAAATCGCCCACAAATTTTCTATAGTGTTAAAACCAGGTGAATTTCCAGGCTAGTCTAAAAGAGTTATCTTTTTATCATTGAAATACTTAAACCTCAACTTTGATGCGTGACAAGGAACTGAGTCCTGTTGAAATACTGCCGCTCCATTAGGACAACATTTAGTCAGTTCTATACTCAAGAACTGCTCCAATAGACTTTTATACTTTAGGCTATTCATTATTTCTCCTATTCGGTCACTATATACGAAAAGCAGCCGTAAACACCATTTTCACAGGATATTTTACTGTTTAGTCAATAGGAGCCACAGTAAAATTTTTATCCCCACTTTTTCTAACAAGTTTTGTGCAATACCCCTGCACGAGAAAATGGGTCTTATCTGAAAACAGCACCTTCTTCCAGTCTTCTACAGTCTATTTGGTTTATTTTCTAGCTCGAATGAGCCTTTGCATACGTGTCGTCAGGAGTTGTTTCTTCTATGGTCGAATTGTTTTTCTTCCAGATTCAATGAGTCTTCTTCGTATTGTTGAGTCATGTATCATAACCACAGTGGCTGCCAAATCTCGTAGAAGTAACTCGTTACTTGTTTTTCTGAGATTTAACTTACTCTTTATAATCTCGGACACTAGTTTCCCCGTTTTCTCGACATTTCCCAATTCTCATTGCTTTAACTAATTCTGTTTCTCTTTTCTGCTTAATAATCTTGATGACTGCTCCCTGACTCACAAAATATTCATTTGCAATCTCCTTCTGAGACATTGATGTATGTTCATTTAAGGTTATAATCTTTTCCCTTTTCCTCGGCGTGATATACCTGATTTAAACCAACTCAAAAACACCGTTTAATATGCAAGCAATTTATAAAATTATGAGAAAATGTAAAAAAAAAACAACAGATTGTACACTAATATAAGTTCTTAAAGTATTAATGGACTGTGATTCATAATTTTTGGTGCTAAACAACTGTCAAATTGACATATTTACTTTATTGTTTCATTGCTCCAGTACTTCTTCCAACCAACAAAACAATTCATTGATACCGAGACTGCATAGGTTAGGTAACACTTATGGAACGGCTGCAGACATTCTGTCCAATTCTTTACCATCTTATAAGTCCAAAATATCAAGTTTATTTGTAGCTGCTCGTCAAACCATTATTGACAATTCAATTTCATAATTTAAAAAAAATACTTACTTGTTTATTTTTATTACCTTATACTTGTTTTTTTATTTTTTACCATTATATCAAATTGCACTGTAGTATTGGCAAATACGTATTTCATAGATACATATTTTTATTTCTTATTTTTTCGTAATAATATATGCTTGCTTGTTTATTAATTTAACTTAAAAATGTCTTTCTTGCTTACCGTAACACTTTATTTATTGTTTGCCTTCCAGAATTTATTTCATAAGCTTATATCTTTGCATTTTTTGTTTATATGCTTACTGTTTTTTCTTGCATACCTTTGTTATTATTGTTTTTTTACTTTGTAAAACTTTTTATCATATTCTTTCCAACTAATTTCACATATTTTTTCTGTATATTCTGTTTATTATTTAGTATGTTAGCATGTAATTCATTTTTATTTTTTGTAAATGCCTTTTGGGCGTTAATGAACAAAATAAATAAATAAATAAATAAATAAATATAAGTGTTGCTATACGCAATAAATACAAAAAATACTCTTATGCCATTAATTCGCACAACACTGTATTTGTTTGAGGTGAAAGCTTATTTTCCAATACTTTCATGTACTGCACATGATTCATTTCTCTTTCGAGAATATATTGTCTACCAGAACCATGAACAGATATAACACTTCACACCATAATGGCGGTTGGATATTTCTCAGTTTGCTCTACACAATCTGCTTTGAACGCCTCTCCTGGTCGTCTTTGAATGTATTGGCTACTCTTTTCCAATACCAAAAAGACGGACAAAAGATTCATAATAAAAACAAAATATACACTGTGCATAAAATAAACATAATTAATTAAAACAATCATAGAAAATAATGCATTTTCATACGTTTATTACTCTTGTGGGGCTGTGATGTCGCACTAGTCGACATAGGACAGAAGACTTGAAATATCTCTCTTATTTTTTTAAATGATGAATTCGTAATTATTGTGATCTTCAAATGGAACACATTTTTAATAGGAAGAAAAACACATTTTTAATAGGATTTATTAAAAATGTGTTTTTCAAACTAGAATATTTCATAGTCCCTGGACTATTTCATAGTCATCTGAAGCATAACACTGATAGACTTACCTTTATGTAACAAAAAATGATCAGGGTACGCTACGATTGGTGTACAAATGAAGTGCCCTTTGAACCATTAGGTGCGGAAAAGGACTAACGATGATGAAATAAGATCAAAACGAAATTTTATGGTTGCAAAAACAAAAAGAATCGGCCAGAAGTAGGGATAGCTGAAAAGATCATACTGTTTCTCTTTAGTCTAATAATTTGAACACGTCTTAATTACTTGGTGTATTTCTGCTTTATTCTCTTTAATTTATTTTATTTTATAAATTTGTTGCCTAAAATAAGAATGCATATTTAATAACAGGGAATCTATATAAAACTAGTGAATAGAAAATGGAGTGTTCTCTGTTTAGCATATTCTCTATCTTACATGGCTCAGCCTGTTCTAAGATGGAGATTTTTTATCTTTTAAAGCATAAATACATAGTTCAATACTAATATAACAATAAAACCTAAACGTAAATCATTACAAATGCCGAGCTTATCAAATGAAAGAAATTATTAATTGTTATTATACAAATATAAAGAATACATAGAGTATAATATATGATAAAAAACAAATATAAAGTAATGTAATACATAAAAATATAAATAATATGTGTACTAATTATATAAAGTACTACATTTATTAATCTAGATATTATAAGTTATTTTTATTTTAAAATTTGTTTTACATTTTGAGTCTTTTATATTTGGTATTAAATCATGAATTATTCTAGGCACAATTACATTTTATTGCTTTTTACCAAAGGCGGTTGATACAAATGGGACAATACCGTTAATTTGTGTTGCTGAACGAGTGTTTATATTTTGTTGGGTTTCTTTACCTCACTCAATTTACCATAAAATTTAAATAGAAGGCACCTCACAAACAATTGTCTTACATCTAATATCTTAAACTCAAGGGTTTTTTAAGAATGATCTTCATGACCCACTTTTGTGCTATTTTTACTGGCTCAAAGATTGTACGAGAGCAACATTGCAATATGATATTAATCATCCGATATTTCTCTCTTCATTCTTACTTTTTCCTTACTTCAAGCCTAACCTAACCTAACCTAACCCAATCTCGCCGCAATTTCACCTTTTTCCGCACAATTCTAATTATATTGTCTCGCGCGTGATAGTGACGCTATTTTAAATCAGTTACGTACTCATTATTATAAATTGTATAGCTAGTCAACTCGCTGCCACTTCGCTTAAATGGCGTATACCGGACTAGAAAAAGTGGGAATTTTTTCCCTCACTGTTTTCGGGTGTTACATAGTGAATCGGTTGTTCAGATATGTCGACAGAAATTTCTTATCTCCGCAGTCAAGGAAAGTTAACTTCAAACAACTAGGAAAATGGGCATGTGAGTGCAAAATCACTTATTTGTTTATTTTTGTATCGTTTTCAAGATTTGTGTCGATAATTCGAAAATCTGTTCATAAACAGGCATTTTTGTAAAGGCCTACGGCCTACGGCCAGACAACTGAAAAAAGTATTTACTTTTTAAAATTATTTACTTAAATTATACGGTTTTTATATTTTGATAAGCCGTTATTTCAAAATTGTTTCATTAATAAAATAAAGTAAATAAACATTTCATCAAAACAATAAATTTTTAAGGAATGTTTAATAAAAGTACAAACTTAAAAGTTTAATATAATTGAACGTAGTTATACAGAAAGCAGCCAGCCATACAAAAGTGAAACTGAGATAATAGCCATTTTGTGAAAAGAGTGAATTATAAAATCTACACAATAGTTGAAATGTTTTTGACTTTAAAAAACGAGAAACAATGAAAACATAAGTTTATTTTACATATTACAAACAAAAATTTTATTATGTTTTTGACCATTTTAAAAGATTTTTAAAGTACAATAAGATTATTCTAGTTTTGTGGGTGTTTTCTGCAAATTGAGAAATGCCGTTTTTGTAATCGACATCTTTTTCCAAAGGCGATTAATACAGTTTTTTGTATGAAAGCGGTCTGGCTGTTTTTAGCAGAATATAGAATCGACCTCACTGCACCCGATAACATCAATATCTCATTTTTCAAAAATTGTGGACTGGCTGCTTTCTGCATAACTACGTTCAATTTTTAATATTATGTATCTTTTTCGGGTGATACCGTGTATGTTGGATTTGATCCGACGTTTCGGCTACCATTGCAGGAGCCATCTTCAGGGAAAACTGTGTGTTTTATAGATAAATGTATGTGTTTATGTACTAGTAATTTGTACCGTGTCACAGTCAGCAGTAGGCACATTTCTAGTTTTGTAGGAAAGAATAATTATGTTTACATAAAAACAAACATTTCTCTATAAAACACACAGTTTTCCCTGAAGATAGCTCCTGCAATGGTAGCCGAAACGTCGGATCAAATCCAACATACACGGTATCACCCAAAAAAGATACATAATATTGATAACAGTGACCGTGAAAACCTTCGCACCTATTTAACGTTCAATTTTTGTTTTGGGCTCTAGTAAGGTACCACGATTGGGCATCCGTAGAGGAGAATAGGTGTTATGCAGGCGTTATATAGGCGGCATTTGGTTTTCACTGAGTAAATATTCGATCTCCAGACAGTCATCATACTGTTGAATGTGACGCCTGCTACTCCTAACCGCACTTCCAGTTCTTTTTGAAAGCTGGCATTTTTTGTAACATATACTCCCAGGTATTTGAAACTCTCGACCCTTTCGATGATTTGGTTTGATGGAGTCAGGAGATTTTGAGCATCAAAGCATGAAGTATTACACAGTACATGGGTTTTCGCAATATTGATTTTTAAACCCATGAATGCGGAGTACCTATTTAGCTTATCTACAGTGACCTGAAGACCCCCGACTGAATCGTCAATTATAACCGCATCGTCGGCATACTTTAGGTCTTTTTGGGAGGAAGAGATGGATATTCCTCGATTTAGTGAAATTGACTTTCTAAGGATGAAGTCCATAAGGATTTTAAAAAGAAACGGTGCAAGGACGCAACCTTGGCGAACTCCGGTGGTGACCCCAAATCAATCTGTGACGACATTGTTAATTCTGATTCAAAATTTGCCACTTGAGTAAAAGTCTTCAATAAGTTCGATTAGTTTTATATGCATTCCATATGCTTCTAGTTTTTTCCAGAGTGTAGGTCTATGCTGACTATCAAACGCTTTTTCGTAATTTACGAAGTACATAGTTCTCCTGTAGAATACGGCGAATGTTGTGAATATGATCCACGCATGACCTACCAGGTAAGAAATCCGTTTAGTTCTCTCTTAATACTCGCATAATAGGTCCTCAAACTCTTTGCAGTATTATTTACGCAAGTACTTTTCCCGATACACTAAGTAGCGTAATGCCATGATAGTCATCACAGTTTAATGGATCACCCTTTTTATGCGATGCGGTGATCTCCCCGTTCACCTAGTCTTTTGGGCACCTCTCTTGTTCCCACACTTTGGTCATTAGTTACCAACTAATGACCATGCACCATGTAAAGGGCCAATAATACTTGTGATGCTGCTTTTAAGAAATTCCGGATGTAAAACGTCAACTCCTGGTGCCGTTCCATTGCAAGTACGAAACAGCAAATACTGAGTTTTGAGAATAGGTGTCTCAGAAGAATCTTGGGTGTGTTGTAAAAGAACACACGCAACAAATTCCTGTGACAACTGTCTTCAAGCAAAGGCGATATAGTTGGCTTGGTCATATAATGCGGATGCCTCCTGAGAGCCTTAACCACGCTTGCCTATTTTACAAGGCATCAGGTTCTCGGCGTCCTGGACGTCCACTGCTGACTGTTTGTTGGCAGTTTGTGTCAGAACTACGGGACGCAAACCTGACTTCGGAGGACGCACAGCAGCTGGCTGCCAATAAAGATGCACGGAGGCTCTTTGTGGACACCATACGCTCTAATTAGGGAGCGGAGATGGAATGATGATGACATGAAAAATTGGTATGAATGTTTGACTTTACAAGATTTTCCGATCGTTTTTACTTCCGATCGGATTGAACATGCTGCATACTTAACCAGTTTATTTCCTTTAAAGTGTTTTAATACATGAGATTTCGTATAAAAATATCTGATTAATGGATTGGGTTGTAGTCCCGCGATTAGTGTCTCAGACTAACGGCTCAAAAGTCCGTGGTTCGAATCCCACTCTACCCCAACTTTCTTCCAATTTTTGAATATTCAGTTATTTACAACTCGTTAATAATGGCTCTCAAAATGATGTATTTGGTGAAAGAAGTGAAACGTTCCTTCCATATTTCTTCTTTGTGTAGCACCGATTAAAAATTTATACATGTTATCGAAAAATTATTAATAATTAAAAATAAAATAAACAAACTATTGTAAGACGTCACTCCCCATTATGAAGACAATAATGGTTTTTATCTTTGAAGTAAAGAAAAACGTTAATAATAGTATTTGGCTGATTTATATAACGCCGTTTTTGTGAAAAATCACCTCAAGGACGCTTTAAAATTATAAACTTAAACTTACATTCTATCTAAACTAAAGTGACATATTACATTTTCTGATTTAAAATTGAGGGTATAATAATCTTAAGAAGTGAGATTTTAGTTGGGATATGAACTAACTGGGACTGTCGATGATTTGTAAGTCTAAAGGCCATCGGTTACAGGCAGAGGGACCGGCAACGGCAAAAGCACAGAAGAAGTACAATAAATGGAAAATAAAAATTTCAGGCTTTGCCTAGTAAGTAGGTGATATCATTAAATTAAATGAATCTCACCCGCATAAATAAAGGTTTCGGCTCTTTAACTTCAAAAACATCAACAGTTGAAAGAATTGCAGGAATAAAGATATTCAAATATGGGCAAAATTATGAATGTTATACAGTGTTTACACACTTTACAGTGGCCACTCAAACCAGCCAATGACAGGTCACAAGCCCTGTAGATGCCTAGACTTCTATATGACTTCTTCTAAAATCTTCGTTGTAACATGTTAATATAACAAAGTTTTTTTTAGTGTTTTCTGAAACATTGTCATTTGAGGGGTTTTATCAGTATACCGACGATTAGCATATTGAGCGGTTTTACATAATTTAGTATGTAAAAGGCTGCATACTATTATTTTTTGTAAGATTATTTGATAGTAAAAAATTGTTTACGCGGTACTAACGAAATGAATTACAAGATTAATTTGAGAATTTTTATTAATTTTTTAACTTTAAATATCATCATCATTGTAATTCCCTTTCCACACTTAATGGTGCATAGGAGGCTGCATTGGTATACAAATCGCAGCGTATATTGATCATTTTTGTCACATGAAGATAAGATGATCAGTCTTACGTTTCAGGTACCGGTCCCGAGACTATGATATATTTTAGTTTAAAAACACTTTTTGAGTCAATATTTCATGTCAACAATGTCGGAAATCGAACTTGTAATATACCTACTTAGAATTACAGTTTAACACGTACAATTTTTACGGTTTTTAAGGCTACATAATTTATTTATTTTTAATCACAAATTTTCTTCTTTCATGCAAAATCATATTACCCTTATGTCTCTCCCTGTTCTATTCCCACCGAGTCACACTTTGTTTCCTCTCTTCCTAAATGCGGTATCTATGCAATTGCAACCAGGACCTCGTTGCTTAGCCCGTAAGATAGTTAGCAGAGTTATTTCGTGGGGCGCCTAGATCAGAGATCTGCACTCAAGTCTGCTTCGCACCAATGAGTTATAAAGAAACATAAGAACACGAGTATTCAAGAACACCTCGGCTGTTTGAAGAACAAATTCTAACGTTTTGCGCGCGCTGTCACAGACAGTGCCTGTGTGAGTATGAAATTTCAGCTTAGCATCAAACATAATTCCCAGGTCTTTGACAGTGGCAGTTCGCTTAAGATTACGCACTTCCATAAAGTACCGCATATAAATAATTTTAATGCCCTTATATATGTAGGGTTCATAGTCCACAGTCGATGACACACACGTGTTAAATTAGTTCACCTAAAATAGACTAATGACCGACGATGCAATGTCATCATTTTCAATCGAATTTAATACATTCGTAAAATGCAACTCTATGAGTATTTCACATAAAATCGGAGGGCATCGTTCTACAGTATTCACATCGTCCTTATCATGAAGAAATGAACTACAAAAGAACGTCGTTTATAAAGAGACCAGAGGACTCAGCCAACGTCAGTCAGCCTGTTCAGAGAATCAGCCCAACAAGATCAGTGCAGTTCACTCAGCTCCAGCATGTAGTTCAAGTGCAGTCTCTTCTACCTATCATCGCCGCAACGCTCGTGCTACATAGCCAAGTGCTGTATCTTATTTGCCATGTAATAAATACGCATTAAACAGCAACCTCGTGTATTTTCTTTCAACCTTTAACTGGGGTAGGAACTCCAACTAACACTCTAACTAAACGTTCGCTGTTTTCTCCGAGCACGCGTATCGCGAGAGGGCAGGCCTTGTTTACAGTCCCGAGGTCGAAGGATCAGAGCATCCAACACAGCTATTTTGTAAAGTAACAATAAACTGTTTGGAGCGTTTAAAACTATTTAAATAAAAAAAAAAAACTACATCATATGTATGCGTCTATAATTTATTTTATGGGCATATTATTTCATTGACATCAACCCTCTACAATCAAACATTGGCCGTTTTAGACATAATCACAGAAATATTGCACTTAAATGATATTTTAATGTGTTCAATATTATATTTTTCTTGTTTCAGTGGTAACTGGTGCTACTGACGGAATCGGCAAGGCTTATGCAAGAGCGGTATGTAAAATAAAAACAAAATGGGTAATACCGTTCTAAAATATATTATTTGCGTTGAAAACGCTTTTTCTTGGCAGTGGAGGAGTCTGATCCATTCTCAGAGTAATAATGTGTAACCTAGAGAGAAGCCCTATTGTTTTGTTTAATAAAACGCAAGCGATGTTGGTTTGTTGGCTAGCAACCAATTTGTGGTTATTTTGTTTTATTTAACAACATAAACATAACGGTTCGATCGGACGCTTTTGTAGCTGTACTTGGCTTTGTTTGTAAATAACTTGGATATTTACGTTAAAATAAATAAAAATCGACTATGGTGAATTTGCAGCAGAAGGAGCGTCAAAGGTGTTAAAGGAGTCAGTTTTCACAAGTAATTGATTCCGAATATTTTCCCATGATTTACATCGATTTATGGCATTTATTGTCCCGACACGTGTATTATGTTGCTACTAAACTTTCCTTATATCAACATATTTACTTCAGATACTATCTTTTCTCAATTAAGGAGATAAATTTGTGAATTAAAGTATGTTTACTGTTGATAATGACAGTTGATTATTGGCAATATGTCAGGGCCGCACGAGGCATCCATATAAAGTTTGAGTTTTTATCGAGTAGAGGTCGATTAAAATTTAACTCAAAAATAGCAACGTTAACCTTGAAATCGTATCTAAAATAACGTGGCGTGAAGATTCAGGCCACTACGACTAGCCATTTCGCAGATGTGACAGACAAACAAACAAATTCAACACAGGACTTTGATTCAATAGAGTTGAGATTTATGTCTCAATAAGTATAACATAAATATATTGTAAAAATAACGAATAATTAAATAAAAAAAATAACACAAACATTTTTATTCAGTTTTATAAAACAAGTGTAGGCGAATTATAAAAAAATAGATTGGAATAACCCTGCAATGATTTATCAAATGTACACAGGTACATATTTAAAAGTAATTTATTAATAATTAACAATGCAAATTAATATCCATTTGGCAATTCTCGATCTGAGTACGGTCCATTGTTTTGCTGCGAACTGTAGCTAACTTAATACTCAATAGTCAAAGAATGGTTTTCCTAGGTTTGGGCTCTTCTCTAGGTTACGCATTATTACTCTGAGGATCCGCCACACTTCAAAGTAACACGGTTTTTCGGCCTAACTCGTAGAAGCCGATTAAAACGTGGAAAAATATTGATTGCGTACACATTTTTAAAAAATCAACAAATGTATTTATTTATTTAACCATTTTTTTCACATTATAAATAAAAGTAAATAATATAAAAAGTGTGGCCTCGCTGAGATTATCCGTGCCGAGGCCACTTAACAATAAAGTTTTTTTATTTTTTTTTATATGAGAGAATATACAAAAAAGACCAAATATACAGAGAGAGATTACAAAATGTTTAGACAATTTTAAAGACTACGGATTTATGTTTTTATTTGTATTTGATTTCTGTATACCAATATTATTTATATTAAAAATTATAATAGTGAAGTAAAAAAGCTGTAGCTCAATCACACATAACTATCGACCTCATAACGATTTCTCAAATGGCTGTTTATCGTATTCGCAATCACAATGCAACATCCGTAAACAACTAATATTAAATGTCAAAATATGTACGTCTTGCGACGTATAATCCTGCTGCGCGCAATCGCATATTTGAATTTCGCCAGTATAAATATGGAAAATATTCCAAAACTGCCATATATATTTAATTATTTATTATTTATCGTGCTATTTATTGCATTTACCCGGCAGTTGGCAAGCCAAATGTCAAGAAAAGCAGTCGCCATAGTAATTGTAATTTAATTTTCAATTTTTTGTATTAGATATTCCTTACTATTTTGCAAATGCAATAAATTGTATTATTTTTTATAGTATACGACGATTTTTTGCCAATGAACTGTATTTATTTACGAGGAAAACAAAAAACAAACTGACACGAGCGTTGACTTAGAGATTGATTACACACGCGTTGACCTATGACTGCGATAACTTAAGCATGTTCATTATTGTTTATTGTGACCGCTCAAATGCTTGGCATGTTTTTAAGCACGTCGATAGTTATTTGTGATTGAGCTACTGAAAGCTTTATCATGTGGATGAGATTCATCCGGCTGAACCAATTTACCTACTAGGCAACGCCTGAAAACAATTTACCAATTTTATACACAAGTTATTTAGTTTATTTTTCACAAAAGTCAAAAGATGGAAGACTTGAAGAAATGTGAATGTTGAAACATAGACAGAATGGTGAATGTTACACAGTGCGTGAAGTGGTCACTTAAACCGGCCAATGACAGGTCAAAAGCCCAGTAAATGCCTAGACTTCCATATTCCCTTCTCGAAAATGTTTTCCCTCTCTGTTGCAACAAATTTAGATGATTTACCAGCAAAGATAACAGATTTTAACATACGCCAGTGAACACGCAATTTGTTTAACATTAAAACTATGCAAGTTAATATCGAGCAGGAGCGAAATTATTTTTTATTGGTGAATGTTACACAGTGTGTAAAGTGGCCACTTAAACCGGCCAATGACAGGTCAAAAGCCCTGTAAATGCCTAGACTTCCATATTCCCTTCTCGAAAATGTTTTCCCTCTCTGTTGCAACTAATTTAGATGATTTACCAGCAAAGATAACAGATTTTAACATACGCCAGTGAACACGCAATTTGTTTAACATTAAAACTATGCAAGTTAATATCGAGCAGGAGCGAAATTATTTTTTATTGGTGAATGTTACACAGTGTGTAAAGTGGCCACTTAAACCGGTCAATGACAGGTCAAAAGCCCTGTAAATGATTCTTATTTTGTACGAAATATATCTTATAAATTTATGCTGAACTAATTCGATATGATTTATATGAGTAACATATGAAAGCTACCATATTTCGGAGGCGTATTCAATAATGAAACGAACCAATGAGCAGTAAAGTGTTTTTAGAGTTAATATGTTTTCAAAATCAGATGTTGTTCTATTAAAAAATCCAAAAAATTTAAAAGATTTGTTAATGATATAGTCAATGTGTTTATGAAAATTTAGTTTGTTGTCCAGAATCATCCCGAGATCTCTTATTGAAATTACAACGGAGAGAATTTGGTCATTAAGTTTATAATCAAAAGTAATTTTTTTTTTGGATCTACGATAAGAAATTATTTTGCGTTTGTTGATATGTTCAGGATTGAGTTTTTTTTCTGACATTTCTTGATGGAACTGCATTTTAATTATAATAATAAAAATATGTCACGACGAAGCCCGGTCACTGGTAAAAAATTGTAAACAAAAGTGAAATAAAACTATTTACGTATTTTTATTATGACAATTCAACGTAATTTATTTTGCACCAGTCATGAAAAGAATCAATATTTTCTTGTAGACCAAGACAGTCACTAACTTTTTAGTAATTTTAAGAATCTTATTATCGTCAGCAAAAAGCCAAAATTTTGTGACATAGAACGCATTGACAACATCATTAAAAAATAAATTAAAAAGAAGGGGGGCTAAATGAGCACCTTGCGGTACACCTGAAGTAACCATAAAACTATTTAAGGTGGAATTATCAATCATAACACTTTGTTTTCTTTAGGAGTGATAGAATTTTAGAAACGACAGGAATAGGTCTCTAATGCCAAGAGCATAAAGTTTAGAGTTAAGAATTTTATCATCGACTTTGTCGAAG
>NW_028279667.1:0-75929 GCF_059751315.1 Micrasema longulum
TGGCTCCTGCAATGGTAGCCGAAACGTCGGAACAAATCCAACACACACGGTATAACCCAAAAAAGAAACATATTGATAACCATGTATAGAAATTGTTATCACGTCGCTTATTAGTACGTCGATAGTTATTTGTAATTGAGCAACTGGGGTACTATTCTGAACCACTTTCGTGGCACAGTTTTTCTCGTGTATTTCGTATGTAAATACACTAGATAATACGGCCGCGAGAGCGTTTGGAATACCAGCCCTGGTAAAAGAAGTATAAAAGTGTAAAAATTGTTTTCAGGCGTTGCCAAGTAGGTGAATTAGTTCAGCCGGATGAATCTTTATTAAAGAGTATGATGAAAAGTCAGACCGCGTTTTCCCTTAACTCTCAAAGCCTGCTGGGTCGAAAAACATACGTGCGTGGCGGTGGTGGGTCAGATTAAACCAACTTTTTAAGAATTGTCTCTTAGGCTTTTTTTATAGTTTTTTAAAAACAAACCATCACGCCGTTTTACCGTAGGGATAAGAAAAGAGAATAGAACGCCATATCACTCTATCTTTGCATACAGACCTCGCTTCCTCTACATTCATACATCTTCTCATGCACGCACGCCGGTTATTCCGTCTTTTGACATGTCCATCTTCAAGTATTTGATGGTCTCAAGTCCACGATCAATCGTGTCATGTCTTTATCGGTCTTCCTCGTTTTATGCATCCATCAACATTCGCATCGTAGATCCTTTTAGCCGTTCTTTTGCTGTCCATTCGCTCTACATGACCAAACCAACGCAGCACCCCTTTCTTGATTCTGTCGATAATGCATATCTCAGCCTAACACAGTTCACGGATCTCAACATTTGCGCACTTATCATACATCGTTTACCACACATTCGATTCGCCCGAGGGATCGCGTTTTGACAGCATTTAACCCTACTTTCATCATCATTTTTCCAATTCCATAATTCACTCCCATACATTAGAGTTGGCACAAGTTCTCCATTGTGAACTGCTAGTTTAACCTCCTGCGATAAACAGTTGTTTGCCAAAGTAGATTTCAGTGCACCGTTCACCCTGTTCCCGGCACTCACCCTCATTTCAATATCTTTCTCGGTCTTTCCATCTCTAGTAAACATACTTCTCAGATACACAAATTCTTCTACCTGATTCAGAATATCTCCGTTCACACTGATCTCACGTTTAGTTGTATTTTCATCCCTTTCAAAAACCATCACTTTCGATTTATCATCATAAGCAAATCGCTTTTCTTGCATACATCGTCTACTTTTGTTACCAAGAATTGCAGGTCTTCTTTGCTGCCAGCAAGAAGCACGGCATCATCAGCATACAGAAGACAGCTAACAGTTATACCAATCATTTTTGCTCCCATTCTTGAATCTTTCAGTTCCTTCATACACTTATCAATGTATATGTTGAACAACCATGATAACATTACACATCCCTGTTTGACTCCATAGTTTTTTTAGTATTATTTAATTAACAAATTACAACAGGGATGGAGAATACCTTAAATAAGGGAATATGGAAGTCTAGGCATTTACAGGGCTTATGACCTGTCATTGGCTGGTTTAAGTGGCCACTTTACACACTGTGTAACATTCACCTTTTTGCCTATGTTTGAACATCCATATTTCTTCAATTCTTCAATCTGTTGATTTTAGTGAGTTAACGTTAAAAGTTAAAGAGCTGAAACCTTTATTGTTGTGAAGAGATTCACCTGACTGAATTATCACATACTAGGCAACGCCTGAAAACAATTTTCCATTTTTTAAACGTCTTCTTGGACCAGTTGGTTTCATTACAATATTTGAGTTTGTCTACGAACATTTAGACAAACTCAAATATTGTATTATTTAATTATTGAAATGCTCTCCGCTTTAGTAAGAAGACGTGTAGTAGATTCAAAAAAAATATTTTTCGTGATTTTGTTCCATTATAATCCGAAATTACTTTACACATAATTAATATTTTTTTAACTTCTGGGTCTAACTGGACCCCCTCCGGAGGGTATAAGTTGATGAAGTTCGCTTGCAAGGTTCTGTACGATTTTCTGTCAACTCAGTGAAGGCTGTAGTGTGGTAGCCTGACCCGGCCTCGAATGGAGATTCTATTTTTACGAGGCAACACACCCAACGGGTAATTTACAAGGGGTCGCTCGGTTTATTGTGTTCGTCCAATAAAACACAATCGACCTTTATGGGGACGTTACGAGAGCCCTCACCATGCAGAAATCCAGCCGGACGAACGTGTTCGAGATCGCCCAAACGATCAGATTTAGTTTAACATATTACAACAGAGATGAAGAACATTTAATAGAAGGTAATATAGAAGTCCAGGCATCTACATGGCTTATGACCTGTCAATGGCTGGTTTAAAGAATTGAAGGAATATAGATGTTCAAATATAGGCAGAATGGTGAATGTTACACAGTGTGTAAAGTGGCCACTTAAACCAGCCATTGACAGGTCCGTAATACCGTGTGTGTTGGATTTGTTGACAGTTATTTGTTAAGTGGCCACTTTACACACTGTGTATCATTTACCATTCCGCCCATATTTGAACATCTATATTTCTACAATTCTTTCATCTGTTTATGTTTGTAAAGAGCTGAAACCTTTATTTACTGCCTAGTATGTAGGTGAAATAATTCAATTAGATGAATCTCACCCGCATAAATAAAGTTTCAGCTCTTAAACTTTACAAACATCAACAGATGAAAAAATTGAAGAAATATAGATGTTCAAATATGGGCAGAATGGTGAATGTTACACAGTGTGTAAAGTGGCCACTTAAACCAGCCACCGACAGGTCTTAAGCCCTGTAGATGCCTAGACTTCTGTATTACCTTCTCTGAAATGTTCTTCATCTATGTTGTAATATGTTAATATAAACAGCTCCCCAGGGAGTTGAATCCAGTCCTTGTCTACAAAAATTTGGACAAAATCAAAATATTGTTGATCAGATTTAGTGTTTTCGCGGCGCACGAGAACTACAATGAGTTCAAAAGTTCGGTGTTTTTTATTATTTTTATATATCGTATTATAAGCGTTATGATTTTTCAAAATTTTGTATTTCTGAAATAACTGTGCGTGTAACGTCAGAGATTCTTCGTCAGTTCTTCCGATTGGTTCGTTTACGATAAGCAAACCGGATATCCGTCATAGCTCTCATATCATAAATCGGTTCATATGAACCAGTGACGTCGTTTGAAGTATTGCGTTTTAATGAATTTTTTTCGTACATTTTCAAGAAACTTTGCCGTAAAATTAAATGTTCTAATTTTTACCGCGACAAAGAAAACATTTATTGTATCCAGTTTCCAGTAGGCCTAAAGTTTATTATTCTGTGTGTGAAATGGAACCAGAATCCTAGACGAGCGCTTTACTCGATGGCTGACAAGTGAGAAAATCGAGTGGAAAGAAGTCCGCCTTGTAGTGCGGTAGTTGCCGGACGAAAAATGTTCAGTTTTCGCTGTTTTTTCGTTGTTTCGACTTTTGACCAGGAGGCCAATTAAAGCGGTGAAGTACAGCACAACACACCCGGGTATAAGAAAAATTACATATTTAATATTAACGTTTTTACCGTGAATTGAACCCGGAATCTTCCGTGCGTGAGTCAAGCGTCTTAACCGCCACACCACGAAGGCCGCCATTTTTTCAAAACACAAGAGTTTCGCTGAATAAATTAATAAAACTTAATCTAAAATTCCGACAGCAAATATGGTTATCGAATATGTTTCCCATAATTAAAAATAATTTTGAAGAAATAGAAAAGCAGTTATAGCCCAAAGGAGAAAAATATATATATACAGTTTCATCATTACCTTTCATAGACACTGCATTGGTACACCAAAATAAATATAGAACGAAGAAAATTCAAAAAAAAATATATAAAAAAAAACAAATGGTTGCTTACTTCTGCAGGGGAGAAACGAGGAAGGGAGAGGGGAGGAGTCTGATACACAGTCAACCGCACGTACGCGCCCCCCTCGTTTCTCCCCTGCGTAAGTAAGCAACCATTTGTTTGTCTTTTAATATTTTATTTTAAAAAAAATTCTTCGTTCTAAATATTTTTTTTTATATGCTAATATGTCTTCTTGCCTACACTGGTCATCGTGGTTTTGGATGTGACAGGGTTTAAAGAACATCATGTATACAGTAAAATAATAAATAAATAATTTGTAGATATTCGCGAAACGAAGTCACGACATGATATTTGACGTTTGTGGTCGCGTTCGTTTTCGGCAGCACGGAAACTGTTTACGAACGAAAAGTCTTACGTCGACGCATGCTAACACTTCAGTGACTGGCTCGGGAGGATGCGCAGCGCCTTTATAGGGTTGCTAGTACTCAGACTGGCTGGCATTTCGGCTATTTTTAAAATAGCCAATGGCTAGTGATTTATTAATCGACTGTGATAAGTCCGAAAGGGTTTTAGCGCGCTTACAAAACAACGCTCTTCAATTCTAATTATTATTTCGGATAATTTATACAGCGCTATTTTTGCCATCTGTGTATCCAGGCGGACGGATGTGGAATAGACACAGCTCTAGGGCTCTCGAGTCAAACGTCTTAACCACTGCACCACGAAGGCGGTCGTTTTTTTAAATTACAAGAGTTTCGCTAAAAAATACCTAAAATTAAGACAGGATTAAATGACTTAATTTTATAAGGTAATTTAACAAAGACACACACTAGAAAACATACAATTTACATAAAAAAGGTATTTGTCGATACAATTTTACAAAATAGATAGAATTACATTGATTTTGTATATTTAATTAGTTTCTTATACAGTACACAATAACATGAAAAATAAATTGTACGCATGTACTTATTGACTATGATTTATTTCAGAGTAATAATATCAGTTAAAACGACGCCAAGGCGCTATTTTGAAAATATAAATAAGATAGCGACTTAAAATAGCACAATATGTATCATCATCATCATTCCCCTTTCCGCGCCTAATGGTGCATAGGACACTGGATTGGTACACCGATCACAGCATATCTCGATCAATTTTGTTACATGAAGGTAGGGTGATCAGTCTTACGCTTCAGGTACCAGTTCAGGGACTATGAAATATTCTAGTGTGAAAACATCCATTTTAAATAAATATTTCATATCAACCATGTCAGGAATCGAACCCGAGACCTCTAGCATGGCAGGCAAACACGCTGACCATTACACCATGAGGCCGAAAATATGTATAAGTAAGTAAATAAATAAATATCGATACTAGTCTAGCTTATTTTTAATTTTATGAACTTTTATTTTGTTGACAGTAAATAAACATGCTTTTTAAAATATTATTTTTTTTAATATTAATATATTGATGCAGCAACATAAATATTTAAAGTAAAGTCTAATTTTAAATACAATACATTAGTCAATTATTGTTATTATTTTATTTTTAAATTTTTTATTTAAAATCTTGAAATAGGGCACACATAAACATATTCTTAAGAGAACTATAATAAACCAGCGCTGCTATTTCGAACGCTCTCGCGGCCGTAGAAAATACCTTTATCGCGCGTATTCAGTATGTAAATGGGCGCGTAGAATTAAGTTTGCATACATTGCAAAGAAAGTCGGGTTTAAAATTCGACTACTCTGGCAATACTAAGAAAATGTCCGCCTTGTTTTATTTAACAATCTGACAGAGGGTAAAATAATCGAATCCTTAAATAATAATATTCGCGAAATCGCTACTTAAACGTCATGAAATGTGATCCCACCTTATTCCCTTCTTTAGGCCAATTTTTGGCCGAAACTAAAACTGCGGCCGAAACTCGTTTTACCGTCCGGAACTGGCCGGAACCGAAACTTACAGTTATAATTAGACGAATGTGCGGCATTTTTCAAACTTTGTTTTTGCTATATCTCAAATAGGCACTACATCGACCCGTGAATTGTGTCTCTGTTACGACATCGATAAATCTACATTTTTAACTCGTTTATTTTGTTCGAATGAAAGTTAATGTGGAATTTAATGAGAAGGAATATTGACGTATGGAATGAGACGCAAACACATAATGCATACTATAGGCACAAACAAAAAAATATGTTACCCGTTTCTCCACTGGGCTGTCGCGTCTGAAAATAGATTTTTTTATAAACTCAGTTGACTTATATAACTTTATATTTTCCTATCCGCGCCCAGTAAAACATGGGTAACTGCATTATCATTCATTCGCATTCGCAGTGTATCTGTATCATTTATGTTAGAATCCAGAAACCGCATACGCACATCAAACAGAAGGCGACTCAACTACTCATAAATGAGTAGGTTTAAGTTATGACCAATTAGTTTCATTGCAGACGTCGCCCAATACGCAACTCCTGATTTGAATTCAACTATGCCGTGTTGTGTCCTTTTAAAGTGTAGAAATACTGCTAGGATCTTCGTTAAATACTGCGATCATAACAAACTTTATTTAAATGTCTCCAAGTGCTACAAAGTGTCTTTTACTAGAAATAAAATTTTAAAACCATCCTTTTACAGTATTAATGGATGCACAATTACCGAAGTTGATTGTATTCGTGATCTTGGTGTATATTTGGATAAAAAATTGTCTTATGAGAAACATATAGAGAAGATGGTCAGCAAAGCTTACAAAACATTAGGCTTTATAATAAGAGTATGTAAACCATTTAACTATCCACAAACACTAAAAATATTATATTTTGCACATGTCCGCAGTATTCTTGAATATTGCTCTACAGTCTGGTCTCCTCAATACTCCAAATACATTTTAAGAATTGAAAGGATTCAAAAAAAAATTATGAAGCATCTAAACTATCGACAAAATGAACATTTTAATAACTATGAAGAAGCTGTACTATATCACAATATTGAAACCTTACAATCCAGAAGAACTATATCTGATACCGTCTTCCTTTACAAAATAGTAAATAACAAATTAGATTGTCCCCAACTTTTTGAGAAAATTAAAATTCGTATCCCTCAGCGCACAACTCGGCTGCAGCAATTGTTTCATGTAGGAAGATCAAGCACAAATAACAACAAGAATGCACCTTTTCCCAGAATCTTAAATAGTTATAACAAACATTTTTTTGAAATTGATATATATTTTCTAACTTTAATTAACTATAAGAAAAATGCCAAGGCTATAATTGCAGATAATAATCATTTAACTTAATCAGTACTATCTATTTAACATTTGTAATTTGTTATATACTTGTACATTTGTATTTATGTCTAAGAGGAAAAGCTGATCTGAAGCTACTCCGTGGGGATCCGTAAAATGATTTTTTTAAAAAAATTATTTAAAAATTATAATAATAAATTAAATTTTGTACTTTTAGTTATTATTCATTTTTTTATTTTTTGCAAGTGATATGATACGGAGTGGCTTAATACAGGTACGCTTTTTTTAATTTTTTTTACATTCTATTTAGTTTTTATATAGAAAACTATAATTGGCCTAAAATTTTGGTTTATTTGTATATACTGTATTTTTTGTTGTAATGGCTGTTGTTTTCTTTAAATAAATAAATAAAAATCTTAAAGAAACAGGATGCAATCACATTTCATCTGTAATTTGCAAATTAATGTGTATTTAACAAATGCATTACTTAAAATTTAATTACTTTTCCATCTGTTAGATTGTCGAAGAAACAAAATGGAAATTTCGTTAGTGTTGCCAGGGTAGATTTTTTTTTACCCTACTTTGCTATCTAATAAAAGAACTAATGAAAATTAGACCTCGGATTAAACAACGCCGTGGGGGACATTTGGCTGACATTATCTTTAAAACATCAAATATTATTTAACATGATATAAAAATATCCGTTTTATGTCAAATAAATTTTGTTTTATATTTTAAGTTCAAAGTTCATTAATTCAAATACTCTTATTAAATGACCCTTTACTTATCTACTCTGTTGTGTCAATCAAAGTTTCCGCGTGCACAATAAAATTTTAGAGAAATTAACAGATTACTTTTTTTTTACCTTACATTTGTGTTATGATTTTTTTTCCCATCAAGCAATATTACCCGGCGACTTCACGAATACGCGCGGCGAAAGTAAGCCGGAGTGGGGGAATTATTGGACACAGTTCGATGTATTCAAATCTTATTCTACGCTCCTTCTGGACTATTCTTAATTCTATGGGCACAAAGTATACTGCCGTCATAAGAAAGAAGGACGCATATAACATTTTTTTCGAAAATGAGTTTAATACATATTCGGAATCAGGAAAAAAATACGCATCTGCTAAAAATACGTTTATTTTCCTAAAATAATCACAACCCTATTATTTCCACTAATAAATGAGACTAAAGTGCAAAAATTCTTGAAGATTACTAAATACAAAAGGCTGTTTTGACTAATATAATTATCAAAGTGTCGACTAATATAATTATTAAAGTGCCCCTACTCAACACGGATTTTCTAGCGAGTCGGAGCAAGTTCACAGACATGGGTCGTTCCTGATTGTGTCGCTATAAACTGTGTCTTTGTCCGTAACAAATGTGTGTAATGTAATTAATAAATAAAAAAATAAAAATAAAAGACTGATTAAAATACTTATTTTTTCGTCTATTCCGTTTTTAAAAACATCTGAAATGAATGCGCCTACTCGTTTTCAATTAAATTTAAGATCTGCTGGTAATTTCGAAGTTAACTGATTATTAGGTCGGCGCTACTAGTTTGAAAAACAGTAAATGGCCAGTAACGTCTATTTTATTTAGTTGAGTAGAATCAATTGGCATATTAACACGTAAAAAGAAAAACGTTTATATAATTACTAAAAAAATGGCGATTCTAGCTGGAAACGTTTTTTCATTGAAGTATAACATATTTTCTTGTATTTTTTTACTAAAAAGAAGATGAAAATGTTAATTTTTAAATATATAACGTAAAATTTATTGAAATTAATATATATATTCCGTTAGGGCAAACCATAATACATACTGTGGCATAATAATATACTTAATTTTTGTAGTATTTTTCACGCAGCGAATTTTTCAATCTTAGAGTTACAAAATATTTATTTTCTCCGTTTTTTGTTTTATGTAAAAACGTCCTTCATTCTTGTGACGGCAGTACAGATGTAAGGCAGTGCGAGTCAAATATAAAAATAAATTACATTTTCAGTCATAAAATAAATGTTTGTTTACGAGATTATTTCAATGAAGTAAAGCGACCGTCGATTTACGAAAATCAAGATGATATTTATATTATTTCAGTCCGGAAAATTTTACGATCCAAATGAAACGAAAATAATACGAATTTTCGCTCGAGTTACGTGAAATTTGACGTTTTACGCGAAATAAAACTAAAAAACATTTTTATAAAGCTGACACATTTTTTTATTTTAAATAAATCACACAAAAAACCCTTACGGATTATTAAAACTTTGTTTTGTTTTTGTTAATTTTCCTTCTTTTAAAAAACATGCACCATCCTGGATTCAAACTAAAGACGAACTCTTTTTTTCTATGATATGTTTTGTTGCCCTTTAATAATAAGGAATATTTTTGTGTTTTTTTAATATTTTTTATTTCCTGTTTTAATTACTTTAAAAAAAACATATAATCTTTTACAGAATATTTTATTTTTTCTTTCTTATATTACACAAAAATATTATAACTGTCTATTATTTATTATAGGAGCAAAAATTCATTAACATTTTCTTGTATACCCACGAACAGGCCATGTCTTTGTGGGATTTTTTTATTACTATTTTTACTATTAATATGTCTTTCATTGCTATGTAATTCTGCTTTTTTTTTAATACTCCGTTTTACCTCTTATGTTTATTGTAAAAAACAAAAAAATAAAATAAAATAAAAATAAAATAAAAAAATTGTTCAATTTGTTAATTACGCGTATTATATATCTATATTAGAGACGAAACAAATATACGGTAACCATTAGGTATCCGGCCGGATACCGGATAGTAACTCAATATCCGGCCGATTGCCAGTGTTCAGTTTACAATGGCGAAAAATAATTTAACTGGCAAATAAAAAATGTTGCGCAAGGTGTGAAACTACCCAAAACCATTATAATTATTTAATTAATAAACTTATAAACCATATTGATATGAAACTCATGGATCGATAAGTGATCATTAAAAATACAGTGAAAATATTTTACCCCTCTTTATGTAATGAAGATTAAGTTTGGTTTATAACTTTGAGAGAAATTTGAGTACAGGGATGTTTTTATTGTTTTTTTAGACAATGGCCGGATATCCGGCGATACCGGCTATCCGGCTTTCCAGATATACGGTATCCGGCCAAACCACTACCTGTTTAGATAATCCATATCACTCATTAAGTTCTTTTACTTATGAAATGCTCTTTTGCTTCAAGGACAAAAAAAAGCGTTTCCTTTTTTAAAATACCCTCTGGTAATAATGCGTTGTATAGTTTAAGTCCCTGATTTAAGAATGCGAAATTTTCTGTTTGGCGCGATTAATGCGTAATTCAAGGTTTGCGCAAATAACGCGTTGCGCGGATAACGCGTTATTGAACTTTTTTCCGAATAACGCGTTATTTAAGGTTTTGCGCGGATAGATAAAGAAAAATTCATCGTCTGGCACGAATTACGCAATATTGAACCTTTTGTGAGAAAAAATATAAATCTAATGTTTTGAGCATTCTGCGCTTAGCCACTCTTCCACAACTTGATTCCCATTTTCTAAGAGTGAGTTATTTACTCGTTGAAAATGGAAAATGGATGAAAATTGAAATGTTTGAGCAAATCTCAAGAACGCAAATACATATTTCTTTAATAAAAAAAGTGTTTTTTAAAATAAATTGTTACTGACGAAGATAAAATTTTTATACAATGTCCAAGAAGAAGTTAAAAAATTGTTTTCAGGCGTTGCCTAGTATGTGAAATAATTCAGTCAGTTGAATCTCTTTACAACAATAAAGGTTTCAGCTCTTTAACTTCACTAAAATCTAAAACATTTAAGTTTGTAAGTGAAAATTCTTGATGGAAGTTCATTGTAATTTATTATATAAATAAAACACGAGTGATACTTTAATCCACAAATTTGGAATATCCAGTGACCGGTTTCATCGCTTTCGCGACATCTTCGAGACTGGTATCTTTATTAAAAAGTTAAATGTATTTATACAGAACAGAGGTAAGGATACATAATTCAAAGTTATATGTAAGTAAATTAAATAAAGTTATTTTTATCTTAAGGATCATTATCGACAAATGTTCTATGGGTTAACTAATGAATGGATATAATGTTATTTTAATGAGTTTAAGTATTTTAATTTATTGTTGGTGTCCCATCCTTCGTGAGTGTGGTTTTGGATCGGTCACTGGATATTCCAAATTTGTGGATTAAAGTATCACTCGTGTTTTATTTATATAATAAATTCACTAAAATCAACAAATGGAAGAATTGAAGAAATATGGATGTTCAAACATAGGCAAAATGGTGAATGTTACACAGTGTGTAAAGTGGCCACTTAAATCAGCCAATGACAGGTCATAAGCCCCGTAAATGCCTAGACTTCCATATTCCCTTATTTAAGATATTCTCCATCCCTGTTGTAATTTGTTAATCTTAATGACTCCCGAGGGGGTGAAATCCAGTCTTTTGTTTACGAACATTTGGACAAACTCAAATATTGTAATTATTATTATTATTAAATATATTTTTAAACATAAAAAAAACAATGATCTAAATCCAAAAGAAAAAAAAGAAAAAAACACAACAAAATTATTTCGAAAGCAAACGCCGTACGTCATTGTGATTATTCGGAGCGTGGCTCTTTAAGATCCGTCTGAAATGAGATAAATAATTTTTAAACAGTATTTTTTGCAAAGTGCAACGTCGAAATGACTCGATAAAGCAAAACAGCTAAAACGTCGATAAATTACCTTCAATGTAAATACCGTTTGATATCAGAATCAAACCGTACAGTATAAAATGATTACTGCTTCAATTTGTAAATAGACTCGAGCGAATATGGGTAATTACTTTGTTTTATGTTCTTTGTATTTGGAAAACAAATGTCTCGAAATAGATTTACGCGACGGCATAATAACTTAGAAAAACAACACGACTTTTACTGACGCTACTCGACACTCGAGCGTCGTAGACGAAATCAATAAAGGGGGGCCGCGACGGTTTGGACATGCGGAGCGAATGGATGGCGAAAAAACAGCTGAAAAGATTTTTGATGCGAATGTCGCGCGCAACTACACTGGCTCAGTATCTGGCGTAGAAGAAATATTCAAATTCCATGACTTCTTCACAATATTTTGAATAATCCCACTTCGCCTGTTTTTTATCTGAGAGAGCTCTTCCAACCTTTACCACAACATGGACTATCTCTTCGATCTAGTCGCGAGGGAACCCTTTTAATACCCTTTCACCGCTCTAATTTTCTCGCCCCCTCTTTCACAGTAGTAGCTGCTCGATTGTGTAATTTTTTTAGTGAATTTTTGTTTTAAATTGTTTTATAAAAAAAATATAAGATTCTGTTAAAATAAGTCCATGTACTTGTAATTTTCTCAAACTGAACAGTTTCGGTAGGTAGGAAGAAATTTCCTTTAGGCAATATGCCCGCCCTTATGTGTATATAAATTGTATATGTACATAAAGTGTAAAATAAAATAAATAATGTCTATGGATGGCGGAATGTTGCGTCTCATATATATGTTTATATTTGCCTGTGGATATTAATTAATTTAGTTTTTTTAAAGTGCTACATTTTTTAAATTTTTGTCAATTTTTTATTTGTTATTTTTTATTAGTTATTCAGTTTTGCCTTTAGTTCATATATTAATTGGTTCACTTGCTTAACACAAGACCCTTAATTTTTTTTGGCAAATTAAATCTAAAATGTTATTTTTTTATTTCTTTATGATTTTTTTATATTTTTTTTTTAATTAAGTTTTATTCATTTTAACAAATAAGTAACATACAAAATTGTATTTTTGTTCCCGCAAAGCCGAAGCTTGTCTGCGGGTTACATTACATTTTTTTTAAAATTTATAAGTAAGTACATAGTTTAATAATAATTAAAGAATAAAATATATTTATACACTTAAGTTTCACTTGCTGTTTAATAATTTTTTGACTATTTTTTTTAATGAAATTAGGTTTTTTTCTTCACGATTTTCAGCTGGTATTAAATTGTACAGTTTTGGTACTACACTACCCATTGTTCTACCCATGTTTTAATGTTAAATAAAGGAATGTCCCTGTAAATGCCTAAACTTCTAAATTCCGTTAGTTAAAATGTTCTAATTTCTGTTGTAATATATTAATGTTAATATGTTGCAAGAGGGTTTCTTCCAGTTCGTGTCTACAAAAGTTTGGACGAACTCAAAGTATTGTTCAAAATATTGTAATTAAATCAATTGGTCTAAGAAGTATATCGGGCGTTGCCTAGTACGTGAAATAATTCAATCAGAAAAATCTCTTCACAACAATAAAGATTTCTGCTTTTTAACTTCACTAAAATTGACAGATGGAAGAATTACAGAGACATAGATGTCTTAACATAGATAAAATGGTGAATGTTAGACAGGGAGTAAAGAGGTTACTTAAATTGGCCAATGACAGGTCACAAGCCCTGCCTTAGTCTGTGCCTAGTCTTCCACCCTTTCTTTATAAAATGTTAGTGTAACAAATATATTTGAAAGCCAAAAAGGCATTGGAAAATTTATTCAAATTTAATTTAATTAGTTGACGGATAGGTGACCCGTCCTACGCTTTATTTTACACACATAGATAAAATATGAATCGGTAATAACCAGGCAAAAACTTAAATAAGGCAAGGAAGTTTAAAAAAATAAAATAAAGCAGTCAAGTCAAAAACACTGTTTCACACACAAAACTGTACTTATTATTCCTCCCGGACACGAAGAATTACAATGCTTTTAGCTTATATTTCAAATTAAGTTTGTTCCGGTGAAGCTTTTGAATGTAAGTTCGTATATTTTTCTTTACTAAAGTTTGTTTTATTCCGCCGTTTTCAACATACTCATAACATTGTAATAATAAAGTGATTTTTATTACTTTATTTTCACTGCTGACCGGTTTCGTTACTTATCGCGTGACGAAATTGAAATAAATTTAAAAGTTAGTGGAAGAAGTGTATCCGGGGAAGGTCCGATATAGACTGGCAGTGCGATGCTGGAAAAACTCTACGAGCCACGGTAATAAAATTATTACATTTTCCGACTATCGAAACATAAGGCCACGCTCGATTGGCTATTTAATAAAATATATTTGGCGGCGCCCATTAATTTAATTTTGAGTGATATTATTTTTTTATTTTTTTTATTTTTTATTCTCTTTTATTTAGGAAACATACAGTACAGTTACAAAGTTTTAAATTTTACACAGTTAGACTTAAATCTAATGGAACAGCGAAGTTTCCATATTATAAAGTAATTATTTGTAAGGTTATTAATTAAAGTACAAAAAAGAGAAGGAAAAAAAAAATAAATAGAAGTTGTTTAAAAATTAAAATCAAAGTAAAAAAAAATAAAAAAAATTGTAAAAGTAATTAAAAGTTAACTAACTAACTAACTAACCATCACGCCATTTCCCCGGAGGGGTAGGCAGAGAGGATAGAACGCCACACCACTCTGTCCTGGCACACTTCCTTTGCTTCCTTCACATTCATACATCTTCTCATGCACGCACGTCGATTTTTCCGACTTTTCACATGACCACTTTCAAGAATTTGTTGTACTTGATCATGCCATGTCTTTCTCGGCCTTCCTCGACTTCTACAACCAGACACATTCGCATCATAAATCTTTTTAGCCGTTCTTTCATCATTCATTCGCTCCACATGACCGAACCATCGCAAAAGACCTTTCTTAATTTTGTCGATAATGCTTAACTCAGCCTTGCATTCTGCTCTAATTTCGACATTAGGGCACCTATCATACATTGTTTTTCCGCACATTCGCCTGAGGGATCGCATTTCAACAGCATTCAGTCTACTTTCGTCCCTTTTTTTCCAACTCCATGCTTCGCTTCCATACATTAGGGTTGGTACCAGAACTCCATTATGAACTGCTAATTTAGCCTCTTGCGATAGACACTTATTTGCTACGACAGACTTTAAGGCACCATTAACTCTGTTACCGGCACTAACCCTCCTTTCAATATCCTTGTCCATATTTCCATCTCTAGTAAACATACTACCCAGATAGTTAAGAATTGAAATAAAGAATAAAAAACATGCTCAGATGTTAAAATAAAATAAAATAATAATAACATTTTATAAAAAGGAAAAACGTAAATATACACATACATAATTTAAGCGATTCAAAGAAACGATGAGACGAATCTTTAAATAATAAAATAAATTTAAGTCAATTTAAAAACATCTTCAAAATTAATGACACACAGTAAAAGCAGCAATATATTGATTTTATATACAATATACGTACAAACAAACTCGCCAAACTCGAAGGAACATGGCTGATGCCATTTTTATGCATAACACTTTGAATAACATGATAGATTGCCCTAAGATTCTGTCACTTATTAATTTTAGAGTCCCAGTAACGCACAGACCAGAAACCAATCTCTTTTTAAAATTTCGAAATGTTCAACTAAATCTTTTCAAAATTCATTTTTAAATAGAACCTGCCATATGTGTAATCAGAAATTAAAGCGTATTGATATTAATGACATATCTTTAACTTCCTTTAAAAGTGAAATTTCCAAAAATAATTCAAGTTATGATGTTGCGCCTTGAATCCGCAGCCTATATTATGCAGGTGATGTGCAGTTCTGTATGTAGGCAGTAGGCACATAATAAATGAACACTGTATGGTCAACTATAGTTGTATTATTTATTGTAATGTGCAACTGTGTGACCAATATTCATTTACATTTCTAGTAATATTATAAGTTTTGTATGATTAGTTATTTTATGTTATGAATATTTTTTATGTGACAACATTTACAATGACAATATTATGTGGAAGCCTCTAATTGGACTTTATGATATGTATTTATGGTACAATTGATTCTTATAAATGTATAAATGTCTTATTTTTGGTACGTGTATTTTGTACATACACAAATCTGGATTTCTCCCAAGGGGGAGTAGGTATATATTTTTTATTAATATCCCTACAGAGATGAGGTAGAATTTTTTTCAAATTCAGGATTATGGATATTCGAGCGTTTACAGGGCTTATGACCTGTCATTGGCTGGGTTAAGTGGCCACTTTACGTACTACAACATTCCCCATTCCGCTTATTAGCGAATATCGACACAGGTAACATTTTTGATTTTTGTATATATGTTATATAACTCGGAAGAGTCTTAAATACATAAAATATAAAGTAATATGCTAATTAAAAATACTTAACTTCAATATCAATACATAGATGGCGCTCCAACACGCTTGTGAATGGTTTCTCATTTAAAAACATATATACAAAAATCAAAAACGTTACCTGTGTCGATATTCGCTAATAAGCGGAATGGGGAATGTTGTAGTACGTAAAGTGGCCACTTAACCCAGCCAATGACAGGTCATAAGCCCTGTAAACGCTCGAATATCCATAATCATGAATTTGAAAAAAAATCTACCTCATCTCTGTAGGGATATTAATAAAAAATGTATAAATATCTGTTGGCTTTCCAATGAAATAAAATGAAATAAAATAAGTTATTAAAAGTAGTTAAAAAGTATAAAAACATGTGAATGCAGCAGAGAAAAAAGAAAGGATTAAAGGTATAGGTAATATTTAAAAAAGCTATATAAGGAGAAGATTTTAAACCAAAGGTAGTTAATAAAATTTCAGTAAAGCGATTTTCACAGTAATACAAATTTCGGTAGATTTTTTTTATTAAAATTAACAATACCAATTCATGTAATGTGAAGTGATGTAAGAGAAAATGGGATCAACGGGAGTTTAATTCAAAAGATTTCAATACACTATTTTTAAATAAATCTCTGGCATATTGCGAATATACACGTTATTCTTTTACTAACTGCATTTCATATTTTGCAAGAAAAAGATATTGAGTATACATATTTTATTTCTGCGGAACTAGTTACCATTAAGAAACTGGCTGCCAATATGATTATTTTATTTTATTTTATTTTACAGAAAAATACAGTTTTTTTCATACTCTTTTTGCCAACGGGGAGACAGTTAATATTATTTTAGTATTACAAAAAATAAATTACAAGGAATTTGAGGAAATATTCTTATTGGGATTCGTTAAAAACTAATGTTAAAAAAATGCACTTTATCGACTGACATTTTGAAAAAAAAACAAAGGGTCTTCACTGTACTCTGGCCAGGCCAACACTGAATAGAAAGCAAAGGGAAAGCATCCTTTATACAATAGAATCATTTAAAAGAAGATTAAATTCATCATTTCTGAAGAAAATATTTTTTTACCTAGGATCATAAAAAACGGTCATAACTTTTGCATCAATCCAATATTGACCTCTTATACTTTTGCATTCAATGAATTAAACTTAAAATTGAACAATAATGAACATGCTTAAGTTATCGCAGTCATAAGTCAACGCGTGTGTAATCTCTAAGTCAACGCTCGTGTGTTTCTTTTTTTTTTATTTCCTCGTAAATAAATACAGTTCATTGGTGAAAAATCGGCGTTTACTATAAAAAGTAGTACACTATATTTCATTTGTAAAATAGTACTGAGAATCTAATGCAAAAAAGTGAAAATTAAATTACAATATATATATATATTAATATAGTTGGATAATTTATATAGCGCCATTTTTGTGAAAATCACCTCAAGGGCGCTGTACAATTAATAAATATCCCAGTACGTCTTGCAGCTACAGAGCGCATAGACAGTTAGGATTCTAGTTCCTCGTTTTCAATTAAGATCAATAAAAAATTATAACAAATAGGAGCTAGATTGCAGGACGTCTTGCAGCTACAGAGCGCATAGACAGTTAGAAATTTAGCCCCCATTTACACATTTTAAAAATTGACAAATAAATTTAGCGTATTAATGATATTAAAAAAAAAAAATACGTATAATAAAAGGGAGTAAGATTACAACACGTCTTGCAGTTACTAAGTGCAAAGACGATTGGAATTCTAGACCCCATTTACAAAATTAAGGTATTTTAAAGTTGATATATGAAATCTAGATAAACCAATCATCGTGCAGCTACAAAGCGCATGGACGAGTGGAATTCCAGCAAAGTTAAAATGATATTAATAAATTGACAAAAAATAGAGCATAGTAGTAAGTTTACAATATCAATGGCGACTGCTTTTCTTGACATTTGGCTTGCCAACCGCCGGCTAAATGCAATAAATAGCATGATATATAATAAATAAATAAATAAAAATAGCAGTTTTACACCGGTGAAATTCAACCATGTGATTGCGCAGCAGGATTATACGTCGCGAAACGTAAATATTTTGACATTTAATATTAGGTGTCCACGGATATTCCATTGCGATCGCGAATACGATTAACAACCGTGGTGAGAAATTGTCATCACGTCGCTAATTAGCACGTCGATAGTTATTTGTGATTGAGGTACAGGTAGATTTAGAAAAGTCGGTATGTGGCTATATAAAAATACTGACATATATTTGGTTAAACATAACATGACACAAAATATTTGGATTTGGTCGAAATGTTGCAGATATAATAACCGACCAATTGGCCGCCGAAGAAGCATAGTGGGGCAAAGGTGGGGGACGTTTTGAAATGCCAAGGGCGGAAGAAGCTACCCCGTTTTGGCAAACCAGATATTCTACGACTATGTATTATAGTTTTTTTTAAATTTATAAATCATATGCTTTACTGCTTTAAAAAAATATGACAGGAATGGTTGACTGTACAGAGCTGCTTGGTTTAATAACAATACATGTGCCAGCCAGGATTTGTAGACGGTACCACCTGTTTCATGTACAAATAAGTAAAACATCGTACACCGCAAGACAAATAAATTTACGAGTTCTCAAAAAAAACTAAAATTGACATATAATGAATTATTCTTGATATTTAATTAGTTTTTTTTATATTGTTTGACATATGTGATGACTACTCGTTATTTCAAGGTTAAAATAAAAAATCTTACTCATGAATTGTACTTAGAAATTGCCATTATATATCAGGTATCAGATTACCCGAACCTTAGAGACCCATAACGGTTCATTTATGGTCGAGTGTTTGTGATGGAATAATAAAAGACATGTTATTTTTTAATTCATATTTAAGAAGTAGGTTCTTATCGCTTTATTTTAAATTAAAGTATTTTACATTTAAACATATTTATAACATTTAAAAATATTTAGTACTTAGTGAATTCACCTTTATTTTTTATAAAATGTAAAATTCTATTATTTAGAGAAGCGTAAAGCGAATCTAAAATTTCTGATGTTATTTCTTCTTCCCAAACTTGAATTAAGTTTTTTTTTAATTCCTCAATGTTTTTTGATTTTTTTTTCCCGACTTTTTTTTTCATAATCGCCCATAAATTTTCTATTGGGTTCAAATCAGGGCTATTCCCGGGCCACGTCAACGATTTTAAGCCAATTTTCTCCTTGAATTCATTGATCTATAAAAAAACAATAAATTATTTATCATGTGGTCACAAAATGCATTTAAAAATATATATATTTGTACTCACAGTGCGGGCTCTATGGCACGGCGCAGAATCGTCCTGAAAAATTGGGTCCGCGGTATACTGCGTAATGTCCTCGATTGTTGGAATAATATGTTTTTTTAACACTTTTTTGTACTGAATGGCATTCATCGTACCCTGTACAAAATTTAGAGGTCCTAAACCGTATGCTGTCATGCACCCCCAAATCATCACGTAGGGTGAATGTTTAACGGTTCGAGTGACGCACGACGGATGATATCTTTCCCCACGTTTTCGTCGAACTATCTTTCTGTCGTCTGGACCAAAAAGGTTGAATTTTGATTCATAAGAGAAAACAACATTTTGCCAATCCTCCAAGGTCCAATTCTGGTGCTCTTTCGCCCAATACAGTCTAGCCTTCTTCATTTTGTCCGTGAGTAATGGTTTCTTTGCGGGACTCCGTGCTTGGAAACCATGCTCCAACAGCCGCCTGGACACTGTTTTTACTGAAAATGTTGATGTGCTGGTAGACTGCACCTCTGCGTGTATTTCAGGTGCCGTTAAAAATCGATCGCGCATAACAATTTTTTTTATTAAGCGATCATCTCGGGCAGATGTCACGCGCCCCCGTCCGCTTCCTTTTTTCCGTTCTATGGATCCAGTTTCTTGGATTTTTTTAAATAAAAACCTCACTGCACCTTCTGAATACCCAACTCGACGAGATATTTCACAATTAGATATGTTTTCTTGCGACAATGTGATTATTTTGGATTTTATCGCAATCGACATTTGCTTTGCACTTTCCATGATTGTTGTGTTATGTTCACTGAAACGCGGGTAAAACAAGACTGTTGAGACATTTTAAAATGTAAATATTGTAGAAAGGTGACACATAGTGTCCTTAATTTATTAAACAAAAGAAAGAGGTATCGATAAAGGATTTCTTAGAAAAAGGGTTCAGTAAAGTCAAGGGGCGCGGTAGCAGGTAAACTCGTAATTTTTTTTGTCTTGCGGTGTATGTTAAAAATGCTTTTTTTCGTAGGACTTTTTCAGAGTACAATACAAAATTTAAAAATATAGATTACACAAACATCACTCTGTCAGATTTAAAATTTACACTAAAAATGCATTATGTAACTTAGTAGAAATTGTAATAATAAATATGTACATCTCCCTTTCCCTCCTTATCCTCTCTTCAAGCATTTTTGTCCTTATCCCGCCCAATTTACAGTAACTTAATGTTCTTAAAATAAATATTTTAAAAATCTTTGATTATTGAGTACACGAAAATAACATTTTTATATGTATAAATTGTATGTATTTATTTGATATGTAATATATTTTCTTTACTAACTTTGTATACTATGTGGAAATCTGTTATTAGTTTTGAGTTTATACAGTATATCGGTTTGTTTACTAAAAATATGTATGTAGAACTGTCGATTTCCCAAATAAAATAAAATAAAATAAAATAAAATAAAATAAATAAAATATAACACAAAGTATAATACGTTGAATTACATTCCCAGGAGTTACAACAACTCAATTCGGGACATAAAAAATATTAACATTTAGAAAATAGCACATATTGAGAACAACAAAGAAACAAAGCAAGTTTAGCACCTTTATAACTAAATATAGCACAACAATATATACGCCTAAAACCTTTTCTTACACAAGCAGAATAAATATTTTTAAAAAACGCTTTAAGAATAAAAAAAAAGTAGTGAATCTACTAAGGGAGATAAGGTCATTAACATCACATGCCACGCAGATGATGCTGCCATAGTGATGATGAGACCATATCCATCTCAGTTAGTAAACATCTGGATGCCTAAGAAATGTCGTATAGTACAATGAACACATGATTATTGGAAACATAATTCGGATATACAAAACGTGTGTCAGACCCAGTCATGGTGTATACAACAGAGGCGAGGATAGATAGATAGAAAATAAAAAATACAAAAAACCAAAATAGTTTAGTTCATAATTCCATATTCGACCTTTCATATTTTTTTTGTAATTGTTAATAGACAATCAAACTAAGCCAAAAGCTTTATTTTTATTTTTACGTATCATATCTTGTAAGGCAAAATAAGTAGTTTGCAATTAAGTCCTGGTCCCGACCCTGATGTAGGGGAGCGAAGTATGGACTTAAAAACAGGGATGAAAGTAGGCTGAATGCTGTCGAAATGCGATCTCTCAGGCGAATGTGTGGGCAAACCATGTACGACAGATGCACAAATGTTGAGATCCGTACATTATGTAAGGCTAAGATAATCATTATCGTCAAAATCAAGAAAGGAGCCCTGCGTTGGTTCCGACATATAGAGCGAATGGACGGCAAAAGAACGGCTGATAATATTTACAATGCTAATGTTGATGGATGCGGAAATAGAGGAAGACCGAAAAAGACATGAAATTTATTTTTTATTATTTTTTTACTTGTTATTTATTGTGGCTTGACACGGGCATAGCCTAAAAAGCCTCAATAAGTTCATAAATATTTAATTTTGTAATTTTGAATGAATAAATAAATTTATACA
This sequence comes from Micrasema longulum, assembly GCF_059751315.1. NCBI lineage: Eukaryota > Metazoa > Arthropoda > Insecta > Trichoptera > Brachycentridae > Micrasema > Micrasema longulum. Next base: position 22,136 of record NW_028279667.1, read on the forward strand.
TGTAAAAATGTTATTTTAATGTACTCAATAATCATTTTTTTTAAAAAAATATTTATTTTAAGAACAATAGGTTACTGTAAATTGGGCGGGATTAGGACAAGAATGCTCGAAGAGAGGATAAGGAGGGGAAGGGAGATGTACATATTTATTATTATAATGTCTACTAAGTTACATAATGCATTTTTAGTGTAAATTTAAAATCTGACAGAGTGTTGTTTGTGTAATCTATATTTTTAAATTTTGTATTGTACATTGAAAAAGTCCTACGAAAAAAAGCATTTTTAACATACGATGTTTTACTTATTGGTACATGAAACAGGTGGTACCGTCTACAAATCCTGGCTGGCACATGTATTGTTATTAAACCAAGCAGCTCTGTACAGTCAACCATTCCTGTCATAATGAAGTTAAAAACGCAGAAGTTATCGCAATGAGCTATTTTATGCGTGAACTATTTTACACCGAAGGCCACTTTCGTCGTAAAAATGCTTTTTTAAGTTGAAATAAAAATATTAAGTCCACCTTTTAATGAAAAAAACATCAGCAGTCCCAGATATGCTATTTTAATAATATTTATTAAATATTTGTAAATAACCACTTACCGACTTTTCTATGTCTAGCGGTTTCGAGACGTACCAGTCTCTTCGTCAGGACACCAATTGAACCAACATGCATAACCTTTCAAAACATTTCCTGTTCCCCTGTAATGATCACCCTAAACCTATTAAGCTCACCCCCTTCCTCCATCGCCTTGACTTTTTTCAACTATTTCTCAATCAATATTTTCATAATTCAATCAGTCCATGTTTGTCCTAATCAGTGCATGTGCTTATTAAAATGCATGTCGTGTTGGTTTTACATTTTTGTGCAACAACTATGGTGAAGGTGTACAGTGGGTTTCGCATGTTGGTTTAATTGGTGTCCTGACGAAGAGACGGGCACGTCTCGAAACCGGTAGACATAGAAAAGTCGGTAAGTGGTTATGGATAAATATCAAACGAAAGAAAAATGGACGGTAACGTGAGACGAGGACGACCAAGGAAGACGTGGCACGATCAGATAAACCAAAATCTTAAGTCTGGTCGTGTCAAAAGCAGTCAGATCCGAAGGGCATGTATGAATGTGGAAGAAGCTAGGAATATATGCTAGGATAGACTTGTGTGGCGGTCCATTCTCACTGCCTACCCCTATGGGGGGAAATGGGGTGATGGTAGTAGTAGTAATAATTATTTTTGAGTATAAAAGTGCGTCTTATGGTTCGAAAAATACGGTCCATTGAAAGTTCTTTATAGACTTAAATTTGTCATTTGGTTCAAAAGTGATTCAATTTTCAATTTTATTTATTATATTACAAAATGGAATATCTTAATTCATAGATTTAGAAACAATTAGGTAAAATTAGGTATATATAAAACAAAACACATTAGTATACATAATATCCAAAGAATAATATGTTAAAAAAGTAAGAGAATCTTGTAACGAAAAACTGCCTCAGAGACGTGAAAAATGTCAATGTCCAAAGTAATATTGTTCAACATAGAGATAGCCCTTCCAACAGGCATAACCATTGGCAGGTTGGTCCTGTATATTGAAATATGAAACAGTCTATGCTGACGCTGCCTAAGGTAATTATCCGGAACATAAAAGCTAATGCTCCGCATAATTTCAGGGTTGTCAATAATATCGCGCAACAATCGAAAGAATGGCGTAGATAAATACACATTCCTTCTGTAGCTCAATCACAAATAACTATCGACGTGCTAATAAGTGACGTGATAACAATTTCTCACCGTGGTATTTTATCGTATTCGCGATCACAATGCAACATCCGTGCACACCTAATATCAAATGTCAAAATATTTACGTTTCGCGACGTATAATCCTGCTGCGCAATCACATATTTGAATTTCACCGGTGTAAATATGGAAAATATTAAAAAAACTGCTATTTTAATTTATTTGTTTATCATGCTATTTATTGCATGAAAGCAGCGGTTGGCAAGCCAAATGTCAAGAAAAGAAGTCGCCATAGTAATTGTTATTTAATTTTCACCTGTTTGTATTAGATACTCCTTACTATTTTGAAAATGCGATATATTGTATTATTTATTATAGTAAACGCCGATTTTTCGCCAAAGAACTGTATTTATTTATGAGGAAAACAAAAAACAAACCAACACGAGCGTTGACTTAAAGATTACACACGCGTTGACTTATGACTGCGATAACTTAAGCATGTTCATTGTTCATTATTGTTTATTGTGACCGCTCTAATGCTTAGCATGTTTTTAAGCACGTCGATAGTTATTTGTGATTGAGCTACTGGTCTTAAAACTGCTATAGCCGAGCATACCCTGGAGGAACTCAGTGGGATACAGCCATGGATATTATCAATAATGTGATGATGTTTCGGGTCTCGTAAAATCACAAAATCTAAAAATATTTCGACATTGTGCAAAGGAGATGTCAATACAGCAGTTATAAAGGGGACGAGCCATTGCTTTCTGCCTACCCCGGCGGGAGTGAGCAGCGACCCCCTTTAGCGGGGCCGCACCTGTGGTAAACACGGCGAGGAGTGGCGACCCGTGGCGCCATCTTGCTAAAGGGGAGACGTTTGGCAATGGCGTCGGCCAGAAGCTCTAAAAGTGTTTTAAAATTATGGTTTTGGGATGTTTTGTAATTTAAATTGAGAGATTAAAAGGACAGCCTTTTACAACTCCTCGGTGCGAAGTAGACTCGAGAGTGGCTCGATGGTTTGGGGGCCACATGAACTGAAGTACTCTCTTATGATAGAGAAAATGCAAAAGAAGTTTCTGAGATATCTCTACATGAGAGAGTGCGAGTAATGGGTATTATCCTCGGCTCTACCCGACCGAGTTTCTCCAGGGTATGCTCGGCCACAAAAGTTTAAAGACTAGAAGGAATGTGTATTTGACTAAATTTTTATCGATTGTTGCGCGGTATGATCGATAATCTTGAGATCATGATGAGCATCGGTTTGTATGTTCCTGACAGTTACCCAAGACAGCGAGAGGATAGATTGTTTCATATTCCGATATACAGGAGCACCCTGCCGTTGGAAGGGCTATCGCTATGATGAACAACATCGCTCTGGATGTTGATCTATTCTATGTATCTGAAGAGGATTTCCGGAGCAGGATTCTCCTACTATTATTACAAGAGTCTCTGTATGTATTTTTGTCTTTTTATAACATGTACGTCTTAAATTTCAGTTTGTAATGTATGTATTATCTTTACATATATAATTTCTCTGTACGTGTGATGTCACCGTACTCCTCCTAAACGGCTTAACCGATTTACGTGCGGTTTTCAGAGAAATATAGATCTTTACGCTGTTTGTGTTCGTAGATATTAAAATCTTCAATCAAATATGTAAAAAATAAGTTAAGAGCATAAATGTTTAATACATCGATCTACCAGGGTTGCATTCGAGGAGAATGCATTTGCAAAAAAATGGAGAGATGTAGTTTTTTAGTGAATAAAAAAAGTTTATTTTTTAACGTTTACAAACAGCATTTGTTTTTTGTGGATCTCAATCAGATTCTTTCCTTAAATTCCTTATAATTTTTACCCATTTATTTCTTTTTATTGGATTTTTGGTAATACTAAAATAATATTAAATTTAATACATTAAAAAAAATCGCATTCCTACATAAGTACACCCCTTTATTGGTGAGACGACCGGAGTTTGACGTTTTCAAAAAGAATGCCATATTTGAAAAAATATTTATTTTATGTTTTGATATTCAACCATAAACAAGTACCTAGGTACCTGCTTAAATTAAATATTTTAATTTTATCAATTTTTAGTTTTGGAATTTAATCACAAACAAGTACTTAGAAACCCACTTATCAATGAAAAGTCTGTTTCCAAGCTAATAGCAGGCAAGCCAACGTTCGGGCAGGAAAACGCCTGACGGGTCCGCTAGTTTTTAATAAATCACCATTTTCTATAGAATCCAATACAGCAACTAACAGTATTGCACATTAAATTGGGGGCATTGTTCTGCAGTACATTCACATCGTCCCTACCATGAAGAAATGAACTACAAAGTAACGTCGTCTATAAAGAGACCACAGGACGCAACGCCAGTCAGTCAGCCCAACAAGTTCAGTAAGTCAGTCTGTCCAGCTCAACGACGTCACAAAGTTCCATCATGTACTTCAAGTGCAGTTACTTCAACTCCTTATCTTCGTAACACTCGCTCGACGTAATTCCTTGTTTGTATCGCCATGTAACAAATCAACACTAAACAGCAACCTCGAGTCTTCTCTGTCAATCTCTAACTGGGGTGGGAACTCCAAACAAATATACGAGGCCAAAGGGGGCGGATTTTCTGGCGACTAAATAGTTGGCGACAACCAACTCTGATGATGGGCGCTGTGATGCGATCCGAAACCTAAGAAAAGCGCAAACGACATATCGCGCAATAACGCAGAAAAGCTCAATGTGCTCCCGAACAGCCGCGATTATTTATTTTTTTTATTTACGAGACATTTTGAGAATCGTATGTTCACGTGACGCAATGGGGTAGCATGATTCGGTATCACACGTGGAATCGGAAAAAATAATCTTACTTACAGTATCTATATCACTATCTACTATCCGATAAATCAGGTTGCATCGTTTATTGGGAAAGTGCATTTTCATTTCCCGAAGATTATTTACCAGCTGGTACACATATTTTAACAGAACAAACAAACAAACCATCACGCCGTTTCCCCGTAAAGGTAGGCAGAGAGGATAGAACGCCACATCACTCTTTTATTTTAAACCTTTTATTTGTTAATTTTAAATCTTAAAATAGGGCACACATAAACATATTCTTATGTGTGCTTAAATTAATTAAAAAAAAATATATATCCATAGTTTTTATTCAATAAAATATACACATTATTACAATATAAATACGTTATAAAGAAAACAAAGTATTAAAACATATTTTGTCCCGATAAAGTATTAAATAATAGTTTGTCATCGGGTGCTCCGACATTAGTTTTAATTAATAATCAAATAAAAAAGTACAGACATAATACTGTAGACGTATAAAATAATGAACATATACGATTTTATTTTTGATGCTTTGAAAAATATTATTAAGAAGAAAAAAATAATAGCAATGTACATATATTTAATTTACAAGTTTTTCCCATTTCGTAATATTTTTAACAGCCTTATATAAAATAGAATTTTGTGACTGCCTTTTTTCTAAATGGGAGTCTGGTTTTTTCCTTTTATCTTGTGTTGTGTTTGTGTTCGTGTTGGCTTTGATCAATTTTTTTCCGAAATTCTGTGTTTTTTTAAAAAATTAATAATATTATTAAACAAATATCATCGTATTGTAAAATATCCTTTGCTTATTTGTTAGCACTTTAAATTCATTTAACATCAAATTTACACTCGTGTATCTCTTTTCTTTCGAAATGATTTTTAAAGCTTTGTTTCAATTTTTTTGGTTTGATAAAAACCATCATCATCATCATCATCATTCCCTTTCCGCGCATAATGGTGCATAGGGCACTGTATTAGTACACCAATCGCAGCGTATCTTGATCGTTTTTGTTACACGAAGGTAAGGTGATCGGTCTTACGCTTACTATGAAATATTCTAGTGTAAAAACACCTTTTTATATAAATATTTCATGTCAACCATGACGAGGAATCGATCCCGAGACCTCTTGCATGGTAGGCAAATGCGCTGACTATTACACTACGAGACCGACAATATACTATATAATAAAAATAATATGCTAATATCTTTGCATACAGGTGTCGCTTCCTCTACATTCATACATCTTCTCATGCACGCGCGCCGATTATTCCGACTTTTGACATGTCCATCTCTAAGTATTTGTTGGATTCGGTCATGCCGTGTCTTTCTCAGTATTCCTCTATTTCCGCATCCATCAACATTCGCATCCTAAATATTTTCAGCCGTTATTTCGCTGTCCGTTCGCTCTGCATGTCCAAACCAGCGCAGAGCTTCTTGATTGATTCTGTCGATGGTGCTTACCCCCCCCGCCTTGCATAATTTCAAACTTTTTACCAAGCTCTTTCTTGTATAATTTTTAATATATTTATAAGTTTTAAACAATTATTTTTTTATACTTACGCACCCACACACACGCACCCTCTCCCTCATTCATTCCCACACGCACATGTACTCTCTCCCTCATTCATTTACGCATACACACATTTACATACACATGAAAACAAACGTCACACACATACAATTACGTAAACTCTTTTCTTATATATTATGTGTCATTAGATTAACAGTGGATTTTTTTAATTGGCTTTAGTATTGTTAATATTTTTCTACTTATTTTGTTTCAGTAATAGCTGGAAAAATCCCAAATAAAATAAAATAAAATAAATAATGTACGGACTTCAACGTTTGTGCATCTATCGTGCATAGTTTTACCACACATTTGCCAGAGAGATCGCATTTCGACAGCATACAGCATACAGCCTACTTTCATCCCTGTTTTTCCAAGTCCATACTTCGCTTCCATACATCAGGGTCGGGACCAGGACTGAATTGTGAACTGCCAATTTTGCCTCTTGCGACAAACATTCATTTGCCAATGTTGATTGAAGTGCACCGTTCACTCTGTTCCCGGCACTCACCCTCTTTTTAATATCTTTCTCAGTCATTCCATCCCTTGTAAACATACTTCCCAGATACACAAATTCCTCTACTTGTTTCAGTATAACTCCATTCACAGTGATTTCGCATTTAGTCATACTTTCATTTCTTTCAAAAACGATCAAATTTACAGATTTATCGACATTCATCAGCAAGTCGCTTCCTTTCTTGTTCTGTATCTTAAAATTCGAAATTCAAAAAAGCACGAAGTCGTTACAAATACAAATAACACCGAAAATTGAGGGTGTTTCCAAAATGGAGACGCAAATTAAACTGAAACAGTGTCATAACCAGACCTTTAAGACATTTTAAATAAACGGGAAAACTTCACCATTTTGAATTAACTGTGAGCTGACACCATTTAAAAACAACTGCGTTCATATTTCAAAGAAACCTGTAGAAAAAAAATTACTAGGGTGTTAATTTTTACGTTTTTGATCCATCCATCCCATTATCGGAATTCACATACAGGCACTTAAGCGCACAATTTCTTTTAAACGCAGATTCTGCCGCTTGTATAAAAGGAATGCTTAGTTTACTAAGTGGCCCAATTTTAGTGTAAGCTCGCATAAACAATGTAAGTAAAAAAGCCCGCCAAATTTATACGCGCATCTAATTGACAATTTCTTGTATACACAATATTGACAATTTAATGTGGGTAATTTATTATAAATGTAAAATTAATAATTAAGTACATAAAATACGTATATAATTCGAATGATGTACAGGGCGATCGTTAAACTCTGTCACATCCGAAACCACGATGATCAGTATGAGCAAGAAGATACATTGGCACATTAAAATATTTTTTTAGGACGAATAAAATTTAAATCAATAAAATATTTAAAAAACAAATCGTTGCTATTTTCTGCAGGAGAGAAACGAGGAGGGGGGAGTATGACACACCGTTAACCACGCGATCGCGCCCCCTCGCTTCTCCCCTGCAGAAGTAAGCAACCATTTGTTCTTTTTCAATATTTTATTTTTACAAACTTTCTTCGTTCTAAATATTTTTTTAAATATGCCAATGTGTGTAAGGGCAAGAGCCCATACTGATCATCGTGGTTTCGGATGTGACAGGGTTTAAAGAACACCCTGTACATTAAATTATAAATATAAATTAAATGACATTTTGTATATTCAAAGGTTTCTATTTACATTTAATAAAAGTAATAAGCTTAAAAATACATTAAATAATAATAAAATAATGAAAAAACGTTTTTGAAAATTAGTATTTTTTTGTTTTAATTATAAAAAATTGAGCAACAAAAAAAACTTTCAGAATTTTTATTTTTGGTTTTTATTCATAACATAAATTTTCAATGCGATAAGGGAAATGGGAAGCCTAAAATTTAATTTTATAATACTTAAATTATTTGGGGGGGTGTCGCCCACTGCACTGTTATTGTTTAAACGTCTTCACGAAACAGCTTAATTTGTGAAATTGTTACTCTTATTGCCATTTTTATAAAAAAACCGAAATGCCCAACTCTAACTAGGACGACCGAGGAAGACGTGGCATTATCAGATAATCCAAAATCTCAAGTCTGGTGATGTTAAAAGCAGGCAGAACCGAATAACGTGATGGTAGTACAAAAAGTTAAGATTTAATTTACGAAGATATGTCACGGGTCAATTTAATTACGTAAATCCACGATATTGCGTTCCTCAATTTTTTTCCATACATTCTCATTAAAATATCTCCCCAATTAACGTTTTTCACATTCTTCATAAACCCCGGTTTTACGTAGAAATTTTTCGAAACTCATTCGATCTGTCAAAAGACCGTTTGACCAAAACGGTGAGTAAAATCAAGGTAAATAAAAAAATGTGTAAATTGTTGTCTCAGACTAAATTCAACTTTCCAGTGTAATTGACCATTTTGTTTAAGTTTCTAATTTTGACATTTTACTAAATTGTGACATGTGGTTGACGCACGAAGAATAAAGTCTTTACACCAATTAAATTACGATGCAGAAAGTTTTATAATAGGTATATTATTTGAAGTTATAAACATACTTCGGAAAGAAGATGGTTTTAACAGTTATCATAAAAGTGTCAAATAGTTTTGCCGCGACGTAAATGACAGTTGAAATTCTGTAGTGCCATACTAAAAAAAGTGATGCCATACAAATAAAATTTCCCAATATTTAGGGAAAAAATCATTGTATGCATTTTATACTAATTTAAATGTTTATTTTCGTGTTTTTAAGGCTAAGTACCTACATAAAATTATTTAAAAAGGTTTTTTTTTAATTCAATAAAAAAAAAAACACATTGTGGTATTGATTGAAAAAATACAAAATATTTTTAATTAAATCATAGGTAAATATGAATAATCCACAATTACAACAGTTTTTTTTAATTTTCTTCAGTTTTTCATTTCCTTACCTTAACGTTTTCCTCAGTTTAACACCTTTTTGCTGCTCCCTTGAAAAACGTAAAACTGGGGTTTTACTGTAATTCTTAAAAAAATCTCCATCTTAGAACAAGCCGAGCAATTTTAGATAGAGAATAACCTAAGCAGAGGACATATATAGAACGTGTTTAAATGCTCTAGTTTTATATAGATTCTCTGGAAAAAAATATAGGCATGTTTGTATAATAATAAGTTTAAAATCCTACCAGAAGTGTTGTGGGAAGTTGCACTGGTGTCAAATGTCGATGAGCCGTCATCATCCGTTTTTCTCGCACTTCGATCCACTGAAAAAGTATCCATAAATTAGAATTTAAAGGGATTCTTAACCTTTAAGATATAAAGATATAAAATATGCATACTATTTTTTTAAAAATGTGTTTATATTTAGATTTATGTGCATGCAGAGAATTGGTAGAATACTATATTAAAATTTGGTAAGGTATACAAAATAAAAATAAAACACTTTTTTATTTTGGATCTCTTATCAATTTTTAAAAAATTAATTAAATCCTTCATCTGTAAAATTTCGCTTTGTGGGTTATGATATTATTTAGTTATTTTAGTGAATGGAGTTATACTAAAACAAGCAGAGGAATTTGTGTATCTGGGAAGTATGTTCACTAGGGATGGAATGACTGAGAAAGATATTGAAAGGAGGGTGAGTGCCGGAAACAGAGTGAACGGTGCACTTAAATCGACCTTGGCAAATAAATGCTTGTCGCAAGAGGCAAAATTGGCAGTTCACAACGGAGTCCTGGTCCCGTCCCTGATGTATGGGAGCGAAGTATGGACTTGGAAAAACAGGGATGAAAGTAGGCCGAATGCTGTCGAAATGCGATCTCTCAGGCGAATGTGTGGTAAAACTATGTACGATAGATGCACAAATGTTGAGATCCGTACATTATGTAAGGCTGAGACAAGCATTATCGACAAAATCAAGAAAGGAGCTCTGCGCTGGTTTGGACATGTAGAACGAATGGACAGCGAGAGAACGGCTAAGAATATTTTTAAATTGCGAATGTTGATGGATGCAGAAATAGAGGAAGACCGAGAAAGACATGGCATGACCAAATCCAACAAATACCTAAAGATGGACATGTCAAAAGTCGGAATAATCGGCGCGCGTGCATGAGAAGATGTATGAATGCAGAGGAAGCGAGATCTGTATGCAAAGATAGAGTGTTGTGGCGTTCTATCCTCTCTGCCTACCCTTATGGGGAAATGGCGTGATGAATTGTTTGTTTGTTTGTTTAATTATTTATTTTATAAACGCCCAGAGGGGTCTTACGATATAAGGTTAAAAGTAGATAAAGTGTTATGGCAATTGACATAAAATATAATCATAATTGTTTCAATAAATACACGGTTTTTCAGGGCCAGACGGAGAAATTTCAGAGAAAAATTCCTTTTATGGTAAGCTTTAAAAAAATCCTAATTAAATTTTTCCAAAAAGTATATTTTTTTTTTTTTTTTATGATATCACTTTGTTATACTTTATTTAATTTTTTACACAAAATTTGATACAAATTCTTTGATCCATTTTTTAGAAATAACTATAATAAACGAAAATAGCCGAGCCCATAAAAACACGTCTAACCTTAACGGCTGCCACAGACAAAGTAAACAATGAATACAGATTAAAGTTTTAGCATACTTCAGGGCATGTATACCAATATAATAAAAAAAAAATTGACAATTGGACTCTCCAAACCTGCGAAATTAAAAAATTCCCGTTATTTTCTGAACACATCTCGTACGCAAGAGGTGTCGAAATATACATAAATAAAAATACTAACTGTTGAGAAAGTGCGAGGTTGCATGAGACTTCTTTGGTTTCTTTTCATGGTGGTGGTGATGGTGATGATGAGGACCAGAGTCGCTATGCTGATGGGAATTACCTGTACGACCAAAAATAAAATGATTTAATTTTTTTTTTTTATTTAACTCATTTACATTGACAAATATTGGTGTTCAAACTGTCAGCAGGGTCGCAGTGAGTCACATCTTGCTGGAGGGTGCGATTACATACGCCCAGTTGCATTTCACCAGCAACACTGCTGACTAGTCCACCTCGTCAGCGTGCACGTCGCGAACCCTGGGCAATGGGATCACACTCGTAACGGTGTGATCAAAACAGATAACGAGAGGATGACAGGCGAGTTTTTGGCGCCTCCAAACCAGAACCAGCCAGCTAAGGGAAGGTAACACCGACAGGAAAATCCACCAGAGAGGGGAAGGCGAGTACGTCATGAAAAGTCGTCCTGGCTGTGGAATATAAAAGTAGCGCAGGACCAAAATGCTAGCCCTGTAAATGCCTAGACTTCCATATTCCCTGCTGAAAAATGTTTTCCTTCTCTGTTGCAAAAAATTTAGATCCAATATATATTAAATTAAAATATCAATTACAAAATTACGGGTTAAATTCATTTTCCAGTGTATATCGAACACTGACAAATGTTTTTATGCAAAAAGACAATTATTCAAATAATGAGGGTTACTTTCTTTTCCCCAAACACAGTCGATATAGATAAATTGGGTTGATTTCATGAAATTTTTGCAGTTCAATGAATATTAGGTATCCGCCAATATTGAGCAACTATCTGGTATCCGGCCGGATACCGGATAGTTACCTGATATCTGTTTCATCTCTAGTTAAGTAGAGTCAACTCACCGCTGATGGGTTGTGGCTGAATAGGCGCTGTGGTAAGCTTCTCCATCAGGCGTGATATCCTGGTAGGAGCAGCCGTGGGTCCGCAGCAGAGCTCCTCAACTTGCCGGGCACAACTGCGATGTACGCGCAGTTTACAATCTGAGGAAGAAAATAACCTTACACCAGACTCCCGATTTACACGACGCGTAAAACAGCTCAATTTTTCAAGAATTAAGAAAAAAACTTGACTGAGTTAACTCAATCAACTGAAGAAGCCACTTATTCACTAATGGTTGAGAGAACACAGAAGAAGTTTCTTCATTACCTTTATACGAGAGAGTATGGATACTACCCATTGCAGTACCCAGCATTGTTCCATTTAGGTATGCTCGGTACCGCAAGTTTGCAGACCAGAAGGAGCATTGCCTCTTTTATGCTAGCCTTTAAACTTCTGAACGGGTTAATTTACAATCCCAACATTTCGGAGCGCATGAAATTATACGTACCGAGCAACTATTCAAGAGCTAGGCAACACAGACCATTTGTTCTTCCAGAATGCCGGACAAATTTACCATTGTTGATGCCTGTGGGGAGAATGATTGGTCTGTCGAACAGCCTACCGAGAGAGGTGGATCTTTTCCATGCTGGGATTTCCAGTTTTAGACTCTTCCTCTAAAACTATGTATCAAAATGTGTATTAGTGGCTTATTCGTTTTTGTTTACTATTGTTTTTATGGATCGTAATAATCTATTGTGCTTTTTTTTAAAATAAGTTTTTGTATTTACCTAATTATATAATTTATGAATATTGTAATTGGCAGTAGTGCTGTATTGTATATTTAAATAAATAAATTACCTTAATCATCAAAAATCAAGACATCAAAGTGTAAAAATGTATTCAGCAATTATTAATCCATTTTTTTATATTCATAGCATTGTTTTGTCATTTGTTTCTTCGATTTTTAAAAGTGATTTCCTATTTATTTGTACAGTAGAACTCTGACTATCTGAATGCAAAAATAAAACATTTAATTTGCATAAAATGCATACAATGATTTTTTCCCCAAATATTGGGAAATTTTGTTTATATGGTATCACTTTTTTTAGTATGGCACCACAAAATTTCAACTGTCATTTACATCACCGCAAAACTGTTGCACACTTTTATGATAACTGTTTAAACTATCTCCTTTTCACATTATGTTTGTAACATCAAACAATATTTCTATTGCCAATTTTTTAAACTTTCTGCGTCGTAATTTATTGATGTAAAGACTTTATTCTTCCTAAACATGCGTCAACTGCATGTCACTATTTAGTCAAATGTCAAAATTAGACACTTAAATAAAATGGTCAATTACACTGGACCTACTTTGAATTTAGTCTGAGACAACAATTTACACATTTTTTTATTTACCTTGATTTTATTCACCGTTTTGGTCAAACGCGGCGGCGCGCGGCTCGGCGTCTTTTGACAGATCGAATGAGTTTCAAAAAAAATTCTACGTAAAACCGGGGTTATGAAGAATGTGAAAAACGTCAATTGGGGAGATATTTTAATGAGAATGTATGGAAAAAAATTGAGGAACGCAATATCGAGGATTTACTTAATTAAATTGACCCGTGACATATCTTCGTAAATTAAATCTTAACTTTTTGTACTACCATCACGCTATTCGGTTCTGCCTGCTTTTAACATCACCAGACTTAAGATTTTGGATTATCTGATAATGCCACGTCTTCCTCGGTCGTCCTAGTTAGTTAGACCTACTTTGAATTTAGTTTGAGACAATAATTTACGCATTTTTTTATTTACCTCGATTTTATTTACTAAATAATAAACACAGAATATACAGAAAAAATATGTGAAATTAGTTAAAAAGGATATAATAAAAAGTTTTTCAAAGTAAAAAAAAATAAAAAACAATAATAACAAAGGTATGCAAGAAACAACAGTAAGCATATAAACAAAAAAATGCAACGATATAAGCTTATGAAATAAATTTTGTAAAGCAAACAATAAATAAAGTGTTACGGTAAGTAAGAAAGACATTTTTAAGTTAAATGAATAAACAAGCAAGCATATATTATCAAGAAAAAATTAGAAATAAAAATATGTATCTATGAAATGCGTATTTGCTAATACTTCAATGCAATTTGATATAGTAGTAAAAAAAAAAAAAACAAGTATATGTTAATAAAAATAAACAAGTAAGTATTTTTTAAATTTATGGAATTGAATTGTCAATAACAGTTTGACGAGCAGCTACAAATAAATGTGATATTGTGGACTTATGAGATAGTAAAGAATTGGACAGAATGTCTGAAGCCGTTCCATAAGTGTTACCTAACCTATGCAATCTCGGTATCAATGAATGTAAGTTTAGATATACAATTGTAAAGCGCCCCTGAGGTGATTTTTTACAAAAATGGCGCTGTATAAATCAGCCAAATATTATTATTATTAGAAACACACCGATAAACTTGACTTTATTATTTTCTGGCATGCGACAGTGGGCAGTGAGCGTAATTTAAATACCTGAGCAGTTGTAGGCCTGAGGTGCGATGCCCCATATGAGTAGGTGACATTGGTGGCAGTGGCAGACCGACGTCACTGTGATCGGACTCAAGTGGTGACCTCGGATCACCAGCTGAAACAAAGAATTCAATCAAATAAAAGCAAAGCAACACACGAAATAATATAATCTTCTTTTTCTTTTCCACATCCGCTCCTAAGTGGAGCGTGTGGACGTCAGCAGTTGCCTCCGGGAGACCCATCGCCAGACGCATTCTCGCCTCCTCCTACGTCAATCCAGCGCCCCTAGTTCCATTAAATAAAGTGGAAAGATCTTAATTGATAGCTTTCCATAACTTATTTTTATTTATTTATTTATATATACGCCCAATGGGCATTTTTATGGACACATTTATGCATAGAAATTTATTATAAAAAAATTAGAAAGACTCGCTGGTTTATAGTAGACTTTGTGGGAGTGGAAGCGGGAGAGAGGTGTTTATAATTGAATTTGATTGAGTGATCGTTTGAAAGAAGACAACTTGTTATCAAAGAAATCAAGACTGGTATGTTTGTTGGCAGACCTAAGAGGAATGAAAACCATAGTTAGTTCCATGGATATCGGTATGAAAGTAAGTTTTGTCTGAGGTTTCTAGTTGGGATATTTAATTTTATCGAGCTCAGTAGTTCGGGTGCATCAAAGAGTGAGTTGAGAATTTTAAATAGGACTATAAGGTCGGATTTATTTCGACGGTCTTGAAGAGAAGATATATTTAAGGTAGTTTCTAACTCATTATGCGTATATTGGTCTCCGGATAAGCCCAACCTCCAGCCTATCTTTCTTAAAAATCGATGTTGAACTGATTCAATATTCTTGATGTGAACATCATAATATGGAGACCAGATAACAGAGGAATACTCTGGGTGCGGGAAAACTAGGGAACAGAAGAGAGCTTTAAGGGTATTGATATTTTTGAAGTCAGCTGTGCTTCTGTGAATAAATCCAAGAAGTTTCAAGGATTTATTGATAACATGTTCAATATGAATTGTAAAAGAAAGTTTAGTGTCAAGTATAATACCTAAATCTCTATACTAGACACAGATGATAATATTTCATCGTTCAGTGAGTAGTCGTATATGATTGGATTTTCCAGACGAAAAAATCTCATAATCTTGCACTTACTTAAGTTGAGATGTAGATCATTGGATGAGCACCAGGTACTAATGTAATGTACAGTAAATAAACTATCGTCCTTAAAATGTAGCTTGTTCAAAATGCCAAACTAATGACAATAGTGATGGGAAATTAATGATCACTGATCATGTACAGATCAAATCGATTTTATCAGTTTTTTCATGCAAACATGAAAGTCTGTTTCCGAAAATTTATATAAAAAAGCAAAAACAAGCCAATTATAGTGTGTTAAAGACAATTATTCACCAAAAAACAAGATATTTATACTTTTTTCATGAACAACATCAAATGAATGATTTTTTTATTCGATCATTTTACATTGATCAATTTGTCCCATCTCTAACGTTTTTGCAAAATGATGTAACCTTGTAAGAACGTCTTTAATAATTTGTTCTTTTTTAGTTTTAAAGCTGATTTTAAACAATTATGTCGATTTATATGTCAAGCATTGTATTAAAAAAATAAATAAACATACTAGGAGTGGTATTCCGAACGCGTTTACAGCGCGCTATAATCCGTATTTAGTACGTAAAAACGCGCTATACCACGCTATGATTTCGTTTGGAATACCAGCCCAGATATAAATGATTTTTCGTGTGTCAATATAAATCATTCCTTAGACATCACTACAAAGTTGTGTCGTCACTTTTGTTGACAACTGTCATTCTAATCGAGCTATATTTTAAGGACTATAGTAGGTAGTAAAGTTATTATTCATTTGGCATAAAAATGTCTGCCTCAAAACAGGTTGTACCTAGTTAGGCAGACTAGACATGATCCAGAGAAATCTTTAACCTAAGTTCAGAAAAAAATTCTGAGGTATCTCTACATGAGGGAGTATGGTAGTTATCCGTGGCTTTATCCCACTGGGCTCCTCTTGGGTATGCTTGGGACCAATAGTTTGCAACTTAGAAGGGATGGGTCTACACTGACTGACATTTTTTCAGACTGTTAAGGGGTTTCATCGATAACTCGGCCATTTTAGAGAGTATCAATTTTTATGTTCCTGATGGCTATTTCCGACAGCGTCAGCACAGACTGTTTTACCTCCCGGTTTCCAGAACCAACCTGCCTCTGGTCATGCCGATTGGAAGAGCAGTCAAGCAGCTGAACATTATCACTTTGGAGATCGACACCTTTCACATTAGTGAAACTATGTTTAAGAGGCAAATACTCCTGCTATTAGAGAGTATTATACCTTAGTAATGTCGAACCATTGCTCAAGGGTTCTTGGTTTGATATAAAGTTCCAATTAAACGTCTTAAATCCTTTGTTATTTGTTATGTTACTTTGTGAATAAATAATTTGAATTTTTTTGAATTTGAATCTCCTTTGTGAGAAAAAAAAATAAAATTTGAAGAAAGTGTTTTTTCTACATTTCGACATACACGACTGCCAAGTTCCACAAAGACGATACAGAAGTGTTGAAAAAACTTACAGGATGGTTGGTCGACTTGTTGATGTGCTTCATCCTTTGTTTGAAGAGCTTGTCTCTCTGCAGGAAGGCCGGTCGTGGCGGGGAACCGGGGGGTCCAGGATTAATTACACTATTGATCATTTGCGGTCTGAAAAATAAGAAATGAGATCTTAAAATAACACGAGCGAAGGCGGTGGTGACTCGATTGAAAAATACAAAATCTTACAAGATGACTTGCCCATTGTGATGACTTCACACATTGTGTAACATTCACTCTCCTGCCTGTGTTTGAACATCCACATTTCCACAACTGATGTCCCATCTCTGTTGCGATTGATTTCTTTTCATGTTCCCAACCATGTCACCAGAAGTCAAATTCTGCTATTTATAAAATCTTCTAAGAGCAACTTTGGTTTTTAAGCCCCAATGTCCAGAATGTGTAGATTAGTCAATTCATCACACGACTTGGAATTCTTTGGGATAGATCTTCCGGCTTTTCGTAGATCTCTTCGCGACTAAACAGAGTGGGATGAAGTTGGCATGGCATGGTTTAGCTCGAAGTCTTAGGTCTTTCGTTTTTATGAATATATTGTGGCGGGTCGACAACGACGGCACGAGCCGAACATTGCCGAACGCCGACGTAGAGCGTACGAACGGGCCAAACCGGCTAGAAAAAAAACTACCGGATTCCGACCTCACCGCACGCGTCTTCGAGGCACAAAATTACCGCCAATTTAGATTTACCAACTTCATTTTATTTTGCCTAATATAGTTATTAGAATCCTTCTTTCAATGTGTTAGCTTCAGTAGTTTAGTTTCGTGAATAAATCTTGGTGTAAAACGTAAGTACCCTGTTTTACTTGCTCTCATTCTGTGCACCCACATAACTTTGTACATCACAAAATTAGGCCACCAACTAGGTGCCTACATAAAGGTGGTAACAACACACCTAAAGTGGTATACCCCGACGTTTGAACACGAAAACACAACATTAAACAATCAATCACGGTGACCCCATTCAAATTCCATAAAAATTGCGCAAAATTTCAGACAGAAATATCTTCGCTTGACAAAATTGTCCAACAATTACTTTTTTTCGGTCGGTACATGAAAAATTTAAATTTTCATTTTTAATTTGATTGCACTTTTAATTTATTTGTAATTAATCAAGGTTAATCTATTTCAAGGTTAACTTATTGTAAGGTTAATTAATTTAGTATAATAGAATTATATTATAATAATTATAATATATAATAGAATTAGATTTTTCAAAGACCGAGCGAATCGAGTGAATTTTTCTGTCGGTAACAATCTTCAATGTAAATGTAACTAATGTAAATGTAATTAATGTAACTAGTGAATTGATTAAACTGTGATTAATTTCTTAACAATATTACTCGGCCGGGATTAATTCAAACAGGGGATTCATAATTTAACTAAAATTATTATAAACAAACATAATATAATACGTTCGAGCGACTCGCTCACCAAAAATCGCACGCCGAGTAATACATTCCTACAACACATATAAATTTTATTTTTTTTATTTTTCTTGAGTCGAACACACAAACAATTCACACGAACATTTACATAGGGTGCCAGATTGAGTAGAGGTACTTACAGGGTACCGGAAAATAATTGTTATTTATAGTTCTTAAATTTTGTTTTTTTTTTTTTTTTTTTTTTTTTTTTTTTTTTTTTCAAAAATCAGGTACATAATTATTTTTGACAAATATTATATGGCGAGACAAGCGTGACGTAGGCATCCGAAAGTTTTCTCCTTGTGAACGCACTGCGGGAGTAAGTTTTTTTTTACCAGCGAAATCTATCGGAAATATTTTTCAGCTGGCGCAGTCGTTCACAATACTTGCAATTTGTAAAATTTTATTTTTGTAAACAACTTGAAACTATCAAACAAACAGATATTCGGGCGGCTAAGCCGACGAATGTTTAACTTAGTACGTGGACATTAGTATCCATACTTTTTTTCTATATACATTATATCGTGTGACTGTACTATATATGTTTATATTTTTAACCTAGGCTATGCATGTTATTATGTGTTACAGATTTGAAGTTTTACCATAAACATTTTTAAACTTGATATATTGTACAACGGACAATCAAAAGGAATATTAATATTGAGGGGACCACTCAGGCTTGGAGAATACAAATACCTAATAGTTGGAAAATGTGTTCCGCCGTATGGTAAAATAATTATTTAAATTTTCTGTTTTTAATTTTCTTTTCTATAACTTGCACAGTACATACATAACAAATAGTGACTCTGACATTTAAAAAATAAATATTTTTGTTTGAAATTTAAATTTAAATTTAAATTTAAATCTAATAATTTAAACTTAACTTTTTAATACAACTACACTCATTATTGAATACTTTTATTTCAATATTTTAACTTATACTGTAATCATTATTACATACATTTTTCTGAATTTTTTTTTTAAAAACGAATATTTTTAAACTGTAAACAATGGCTAACAAGGACAACACTGACTTGACAAATATCAACACAGCAAACAACATGTTCCACACGGATAGGATTAGCGTTAAACTACCACAGCTATGGGTGAACAACATCGAACTTTGGTTTAAACAGATAGAAGCACAATTCGAGTTGGCAAACATAGTTTCAGAAGACGCACGTTATAGTCACTTAGTGTCAAAACTTGAACAAACGCACATAGAACAAGTTTCAGATATTTTACTCATGGAACCGAACCGAGCAAAATATACGAGGCTGAAGGAAGCTATAATCCAACGCATGGGCTGTCCACAGGACAGAAGGAGAGAAAAACTGTTTTCTTCCTTACAGCTTGGGGATCGAAACCCATCCAGCCTACTTAGAGAGATGCGGACGCTAGCAATAGGTTTACAAATAGACGAAACGACGTTGCAATACTTGTGGATACAACAACTGCCCAAGACGATCCAAGCGCATTTAGCCATAAGCGAAGATGACTGGGATAGGCAAGCGACGATAGCAGATCGCCTAATACAGGTGTACACACAGGATAATGTAGCGGTAGTAGGTACCAACAATAAAAATAACATTTGTAGTTTAGAACAGTCCGTACAAGCTCTAACCCATAAGGTAGAGAGTTTATTTCACACAATCAACAAACAGCATAGTCACAACAACAATAACAATAGATTCAAACACACAACAAGTAACAGCAGTAACAATTTCAATAACAACAAATACAACAACAATTTCAACAAAACAAGCTATAGGGCCAACGGAAATAACAAGAAAACTATTCTTTGTTACTTCCACACAAAATTTGGCGATCAAGCTAAGAAATGCGTCACACCATGTGAATTTAAACCGCATCTAGCTTCAAAAAACTAGATGGTCGAATCATAGCGGAGGCGGCTGATTCAACCAACACAACACGTCTCTTTGTTAAAGATCGTGATACCGGTGTGTGGTGTGTCATACCTCGTTGACTCCGGATCGGAAATATCATTAATTCCTAGATCTTTACACAAACGCCATGGAGAAAAGTCTAAGCTAATTCTCTATGCAGCGAACGGGACTACGATCCAGAATTTCGGAGTTACCACGGTAACACTGAATCTGGGATGTAAACAAATGTGTACATGGAAGTTTATAATAGCGGATACGACACGCCCTATTATAGGAGCAGATTTTCTCCACAACTTCCACCTGTTAGTAGATGTTAGGAACAAACGGTTAGTAGACAATACAAACGGCAAGATAATCAGAGCATTTGACATCTCCACAAACAACAACATAACATGTTCCATATCATTAACAGACAAAACCAACATTTACCACTCACTCATATTGAAGTATCCACAACTAGTAGATATCAATAAACCATACGCAGGGCTGGATAAACACAACACAATCCACCATATAGATACCCGTGCAAACCCGTTATGTGTAAGACTCGTCGGCTGTCCCCAGAACTACTGAGGCAGGCGAAGCAAGAGTTCGATCACATGGTGGCTCAAGGTATTTGTAGACCCTCCAAGAGTGAGTGGGCCTCTCCATTGCATATGGTGAAGAAGAGCGATGGTACTTATCGCCCTTGTGGCGATTACCGTAGCTTAAACGCACAGACGGTACCTGATCGTTATTCCTTGCCACATATCCACGATATATGCAATGACTTATTTAACTGTAAATTTTTCCAAAATTGACTTACAACGAGCATATCACCAAATTCCAATTAATGAAACTGACATTAAAAAGACAGCTATAACCACACCATTCGGGTTATTTGAATTTGTAAGAATGCCATTCGGACTATCATGCGCTGCACAAACATTCCAACGTCACATCAACGAAGTCACAAGAGGTCTAGAAGGAGTACACGCATATATCGACGATATATTGATCGCTTCACCAGACGAAGAAACACATGTGGAACACTTAAAAGCTTTGTTCCAGCGACTTCAAGATCATGGAATGGTGTAAACCCATCTAAATGCGAGTTTGCCAAGAAAACACTGTTATTTCTTGGTATGAAATTTCGGCTGAAGGCATCGGACCCTCGCCAACAAAAGTGGAAGCCATCACGAACCTCAACAAGCCAGAAACCATTAAGCAGTTGAGAAGATTCTTGGCCATGGGAAACTTCTACCGAAGATTCATACCACGAGCAGCACACAAATTGATACGACTACACGATTACCTCAAGGGAGCAAAAAGAATGACAACAGAAAAGTAGAGTGGAACGAAGTCACTACACACGATTTCGAAGAGGTCAAGAACTCGCTGATCAACGCCACTAAGCTTAGCTACCCAGAGGAAAGCAGCAAGATGTCAGTGTGACAGACGCCTCAGATTACGCAATCGGAGGCGTGCTACAACAAACCACATGACGGCATCAACTACAAACCGATAAGTTTCTTCTCAAAAAAGTTGAACAAGCTCAGTGTTCATATAGTACGTACGACAGGGAACTACTAGCCATTTTTGAGACTGTAAGGTACTTTCAACATTATCTGGAGGGCAGAGAATTCTGTATATACACGGACCATAAACCACTACAATTCGTGTTTAGAAGGAAAAGTCACGACAAAGAAAGCCCCAGACAACTCAGATATCTAGACTACATCTCACAGTTCAGCACGGACATCAAATACATAAAAGGAGAAGACAACGTCGTCGCCGATACCTTATCAAGAATCGACATGATCGAACAAGAGGCAAACATATCGTTCGAAAAGATCCATAAAGAACAAAGGCAGGACAACGAACTACTCGCACTCTTGGACGACAAGAACACTGCTCTGAACCTGATCAAAACCAACATGCAGGGACAAGAAATCGTCTTCGATCTCAACAAAGGCAACATGCGACCGTACATCCCAAAAACGCTACAGAGATCTTTCTTCAACCAAGTGCATAACCTCAACCATGCAGGAGCCGACGCCACGACCAAGACCATCAGTCAAAGAGGCGTCTGGAAAAATATGAAAGCAGACTGCGCAGCTTGGACGAAGGCCTGCATACCCTGTCAGAAGAGCAAAGTCAACAAACACACGAGGACACCGATCATCAAGATCGACATGCCGAGACAGAAATTCTGCGTGGTCCATGTCGACCTCATCGGACCTTTTCCACCATCAGAGGGACTGAGGTACTGCCTCACATGTATCGACCGATACACTCGATGGGCGGAAGTAATCCCTATCGCAGATATCCAGACCCACACAATCATCAGAGCCATCTGGGACAACTGGATTGCGAGATACGGCGTACCGGAGAAAATTATAACTGATCAGGGTAGGCAATTCATGTCTACGGACTTTAACTTGTTTTGTTCCAGATCAGGCATAGCACACTCCAACACGACGCCTTACCATCCACAAAGTAATGGCATGATCGAGCGATTTCATAGAACGCTGAAGACGGCCATTAAAGCTCACCACCCTGTTCCGTGGACAAAATCGATCAGCACCATACTACTCGGACTGAGGGCCACACTGCGCACGAATGCAGAGCACTCAGTAGCAGAGATGCTGTATGGGTGCAAACTAAAGTTACCAGCAGACATCCTGGAGCAGACGAACGACTACATTGACCCGGACTCCTACACTAGGCAACTGGTAAATTTCATGCAAAACGTCAAACCAAGGCCAGTCGAGCACCACAATAAAGGTAACGTTTTCATCCACCCGGAACTAAAGAGAGCCACACACTTGTTTCTGAGGGACGACAGAGTGTACAAACCCCTGATGCCGAACTACAAGGGGCCCTACAAGGTCATCACCAGGGCGGAAAAGACGGTAACACTGGACGTGGATGGCGAACATAAAAAGGTTTCGCTGGACAGGTGCAAGCCGGCGTTCCAGACAGCGGAAGAACGAGCCAGTCCAGCAGAAACGGAAACACCAACAGAACAACCGGCATACACAACGCGTAGCGGCAGGAGGGTGATACAGCGTCAGTTTTGAAAAACAGATTTCAAAACTTGGAAGGGGGCTGTGTGGCGGGTCGACAACGACGGCACGAGCCGAACATTGCCGAACGCCGACGTAGAGCGTACGAACGGGCCAAACCGGCTAGAAAAAAAACTACCGGATTCCGACCTCACCGCACGCGTCTTCGAGGCACAAAATTACCGCCAATTTAGATTTACCAACTTCATTTTATTTTGCCTAATATAGTTATTAGAATCCTTCTTTCAATGTGTTAGCTTCAGTAGTTTAGTTTCGTGAATAAATCTTGGTGTAAAACGTAAGTACCCTGTTTTACTTGCTCTCATTCTGTGCACCCACATAACTTTGTACATCACAAAATTAGGCCACCAACTAGGTGCCTACATAAAGGTGGTAACAACACACCTAAAATATTGTGTATAATTATTGTTTTGCCCTTGTTTGTTTTTGCTAAATAGTTTTATGTTCTTTTTGTTCAGTTTCTTGCATTTATGTTTCTTGATATAACTGTTGTAATTGGCTTAGGCCGTGTATATAATAAATAAATAAATAAATAAATAAACTCTTCCATCTGTTGACTTTTGTGAAGTTGTGGACATACTCAAAACATTGTTGAATTAATTACCCGGTAAAAGAAGAAGTATTGGAATTGAAGAAATTAAGCAAATTTGAAAATTGTTTTCAGGCGTTGCCCAGTAGGTGAATTGGTTCAGCCAGATGAATCTCACCCGGATGATAAAGGTTTCAGCTCTTTCGCTTCACAAAAGTCAACAGATGGAAGAGTTGAGGAAATGTGGATGCTCAAACATGGGCAGAATGGTGAATGTTACAGTGTGTGAAGTAGCCACTTAAACCAGCCAATGACAGGTCATAAGCCCTGTAAATGCCTAGACTTCCATTTTCCCTTCTCAAAAATGTTTTCCCTCTCGGTTGCAACAAATTTCATCATCATTACCTTTCTGCACCTAATGGTGCATAGGGCACTGCATTGATACACCAATCGCAGGGTATCTTGATCATTTTTGGTTACATGAAGGTAAAATGATCAGTCTTACACTTAAGGTACCGGTCTAGGGACTATGAAATATTCTGGAGTGAAAACACCCTTTAAAATAAATATTTCATATCAACCATGTCGGGAATCGAACCCGAGACCTCTCGCTTGGTAGGCAAACCCGTTGACCATTACACCACGAGGCCTGCAACAAATTTAAATATAAATAACTCCCTAGGGAGGAAATCCAGCCAGTCTGCAAGTATTTATTATTATTATGTTTGGATAATTTATATAGTGCCATTTTTGTGAAAATCACCTCTCGGGCGCTGTACAATAAATAAATATTCCAGCACGTCTTGCAGCCACAGAGCGCATGGACGGTTGGGATTCTAGTTCCTCATCTCCAATTATGATATATAGGAGCTAGATTACAACACGTCTTGCAGCTACAGAGCGCATGGACTGTAAGAAATCTAGCCCCTATTCACATTTAAAAAAATATTTTATTTGACAATGAAGTTTAGAGTTTAAGTGATATTTGAAAAAAACGAAATAAAAAACAAATTTTTAAAAATAGAAGTTAGATTACAAGTCTTGCAGCTACAAAGCGGACACACTCAAAACTTTGTTGAGGAAAAATGACATTTATTCATGTTTTATTGGCGATGATTTTCCTCGGCTTACTTGAGACAGAAGGTGTGTTGGAGAAGAGCGGGTATAGAGGCGGCCAGTAGCGACTGCACCGAGCTACCGAAGGTTGCCCCCCAGTGGTCCCCGGCGGAGTTATCGGCCCATATCGCCAAGCAGGGAACTAGCCACTTCATAACCACAGCAGTTTCCTGCAACACCGAGAAAAATAATACATGAAAAATAATATATGAAATATTGTAAAACAAAAAAATAAATTTGTTTTCTACTTAGCATAAAAATATTTGAAATTTTGAATTCTCACAAAAGCGGTCGCCCGCATTAACCACGCCCCTAATACATCACGAATCATGGTAATTTTCAAATTTGTTCCTAACCGTCAAAATTTTTATAGAACATCATCATGAATTTTGACGACTCAATTATCAATGCCAAACGTGTTGCGTTTTTCCGGTGACATATTTCTTATGTTATGTATGAAAACATTTTTCCACAATATCAATATTAATTTTGAAAAGACAATTTTTTTTTAATGCTTTCCATATACAGTGAAACCTCTAGCTATCGTTTTTAAAAGGACTTATTGAAATAAACTATGAATGCGGGAATAAGAGGTCAATACACAAGGAGATAAGATCGGGTAAAGATACCGCCCTGGCAATCTGCATTACCATTGGCAGGTTCAAAGTTTCAGGTGTAAATAAATGTATTTAAATAAAATTAGAAAGCAGAACAAAAACAAGAAAAATATTAAAGTTTATTGCACTGGAAATAATCTTTCATCAACGTTTGTTTTGTTTGTTTTATTCAACGTCAACATTATATTTTCGGTTTTGCAAATAATATTTTTTTCGGCATCAGTTATTGAATGTGAGTAGTAGAATGTTTTTAATCTTTCGAAGATAGTGCATGCTTCTGAAAACAAGGTACAAGCGGCGGCTCCTCTTCATCAATATCGACCTCTTCAGCTGTCTCCTTCAACCTCGCGTCACACAAGGTTTCGATAGTTTCTATCCCACACGTTGGGATATTGTCGTCAGATGTAAAAAAATTGTTGAAATTCGTCTGTGTATCGAGTCTTAGCCAATCATCTTCAGAAACCTTAACTTGTTCTAATTGTCATTATATCTCTCTTTCTCTTTCGAACGTTCCGCGCATAAGAACATATACAAAATATTAAAATATGTCAAATACGCATCGTAATTCAAATGATGAATGCGGTAAAATGGTGGATATAGAAATCGATTTTTGTATGTTTTATATGAAATTATTTCGGAGTTGGAAGAAATAAACGACAAATCCGGGAAAACGATTATTCGAGAAACGATAGATAGAGGTTTCACTGAATTTTTATCGGTATTCGTAGCACGCGATATTTCCCAATTTTATTCAAATTTATAAAGGTTTATTAATTTTTTAAATTTATTTATTTATTAACGGACATTGTCCATGTACACAATTTATAAGGTTAAAATATTACAATAAAAGAATAGTTTAAAACATTTTTAAAAAAAGAAAGAAGCATTGGCAAACATAAGGGACATCGAGACAAGATCTGGACTATTTATTTAGTGCTCGTTTAAATCCTTGTAAACTTAAACCAAAAAAGTCCAGATAACAATACGACAAAGGCGGGTCATTGGAGAATTTAGGCCATAGTTTGTTCTATGATGATCGATGAACAGTACTTCATTGTTTCTCAATCTACAAGTCGGAATATTGAATTTTACTTGTCCCAGTAATGATGGAACATCGATTATATTATATTTTTTTATTCCTTTGTAAAAATTTCTTTTAATTGTAATGTTTATAATGGACTTTGTCCGTAAATAAATAAATAAATAAATAAATAAATAAATTATACCATTTAGTATGCCGAACATATATATGAAGTCAATATTAGTTCTACGTTTTTGTAGACTAGAAATATTTAACATTGACTCTATTTCAGCATAAGAATAGTTATCTCTCTCTAGTCCGAGCATCCACGCTATTTTTCGAAGCAAGCGATGTTGGACTGATTCAATGTGATTTATGCGATCGACATAGAATGGAGACCAGACCACGGAGGCATATTCTAGAAGAGGGTGAACAGTTGAGCAATAAAGAGTTTTGATTGTACGGACATGAGTAAAATCAGAGGATATTCTGTTAATGAAGCCAAGTAATTTCAGTGATTTATTTACTGTATTATCTATATGCTCGTTGTATGTCAGTTTATAGTCCAAAACAACTCCTAAATCTCTGATGGACTTGACTACATCAATTTTGGCGTTTTATTCTACATTATGTTTTATTCTACATTATGTATTAAGTTAATTTCCTTTTAAATATTAATTATAAAAATTGTAAAACTAGCAAAAAGGATTAAGGAAATTTAAAGTGGATAATATTATTGATAAAAATAACAGATTCCAATAAAATATATATTTACTGTCTTAAAACAAGGAAGCTATCCCTAGTTAGGCAGTCAAGACGTATCACCAGCAAAACTAAAAAAGATGTACCGTATTTTGTGGATGATAAAACGCATCGGACCATAAGATGCACCCCAAAATTTATCTATCAATATTTAACAATATTTTGAGTTTGTCCAAATTTTTGTAGACAAGGACTGGATTCAACTCCCCGGGGAGCTGTTTATATTAACATATTACAACAGAGATGAAGAACATTTAAGAGAAGGTAATATAGAGTTCCAGGCACCTGTAGATGCCTGGAACTCTATATTACCTTCTCTTAAATGTTCTTCATCTCTGTTGTAATATATCAATTTTTAGAAAAAAAATATGTGTTGGACGATAAGAAGTATCGGACCATAAGACGCACCCCAATTTTCGGTTGAATTTTCAGAGTAAAAAAAATCGTCTTACAGCCTGAAAAATACGGTATTTATATTTTTGCTACTCATCAAAGCTATTGTATATACCAATAAAAGCTCGTTTTTACATTTCTCAATTCCACGTTTTCTCACTTTTTACGCCGAAATGTATTAGTCCCATTTTTTCCATACAATTTCATTAAAATATTCCCCCAATTAATGTTTTTTCATAACCATTTTACATTGAAAAAATTTCGAAACTCATTTGATCCGTCAAAAGACGCCGAGCCGCGCGCCGCTGCATTGGCCCAAAATGGTGAATAAAATCAAGTAAATAAAAAAATGTGTAAATTGTTGTCTCAAACTAAATTCAAAGAAGGTCCAGTGTAATTGACCATTTTGTTTAAGTGTCTTATTATTTTGACATTTTACTAAATTGTGACATGCGGTTGACGCATGTTAAGGAAGAATAAAGTCTTCACATCAATAAATTACGGTGAAGAAAGTTTTAAAATTTAGCAATAGAAATATTATTTGAAGTTATAAACATATAAGATTGTTTAAACAGTTATCATAAAAGTGTGAAACAGTTTTGAGGCAATGTAAATGACAGTTGAAATGTTGTGGTGCCATACTAAAAAAAGTGATACCATATAAACAAAATTTCCCAGTATTTAGGGAAAAAATCATTGTATGCATTTTATGCAAATTCAATTTTTTTTTCCGTGTTTTTAAGGTTAAGTACCTACATAAAACTATTTAAATATGTTTTTTTTTATTCAATAAAAAATAAAACATTGTGGTAATTATTAAAAAATACAAAATATTTTTTTTAATGATATCATTGGTAAATATGAATAATCCCCAATTAAGACCGTTTTTTCAATTATTATGAAGTTTTTCATTTCCTCACTTTAGCGTTTTCCTCGGTTTCACACTTTTTTATGCTACTCCCTTGAAAATGTAAGACAGGGGTTTTACTGTATAACTAAATGAAAATTACTGTAGTAAATATGTAACCATAAAATAAATATGATAATTGTTTAAACTTATAATTAGAAATCAAACACTGATTTGAGTCTACTGAATACTTTATTTTATTTTTACAAATATAAACATATAAAAATAAAACTTCGTGACAATTGTTTCGCCTTCAGTAGACTCAAATCAGTGTTTGATTTCTAATTATAAGTTTAAATATGGAGTTCTACAAAATAAACACCAAATCAATCAATAATATGATAATTGTTATTTAATACCTGTGTTTTGTCTATGTCACACAGTTCTAAAACAGAATCTGGAGGCCCATAGAAAGATCCCAAGCCAAGTTGTCTTTTCATCTGAAAAGAAAAAATATACATAATAACTTTTTAAATCTTTGTTTATTCTTCTAAATCTATTTTATCGCCTTCAAAGTACTTCTCTCCCGATACAATACACTACTGCCAACGTTTTATCCAATCCTATAGTCCTTAAAATGTAGTTTGATTAGATTGACAGTTGTCAGCAAAAGTGAGGACATAGCTTTGTAGTAACGCCTAAGGAGTGATTTATGCATGTTAATTTAATTTTTAATACAATGCTCGACATATAAATCAACATAATTATATAAAATCAGCTTTAAAACTAAAATAAACCTCATTATTAACGACGTTCTTACAAGGTTACTTCATTTTGCAAAAATTTTAGAGATGGGACAAATTGATCAACTTAAATCGATTGAATAAAAAATAATTATTTTGTTGTTGTTATCCATTGAAAATAGTAATTAATGTCTTATTTTTTAGTAAATAATTATCTTGTGTTTTTGTTTTTATATAAATTTTCGGAAACAGTCTCATGTTTGCATGAAAAAACTGATAAAATCGATTTGATCGGTGATCAATAATTTCTCATCACTAGTGACATTAGTTTGACAGCTGTCATTTCAATAAAGCTATATTTTAAGGACTATAGAAACAATTGCTAAAGTCGATTTTCAGAATGACATTTAAAGCACGCAGCGATTCGGTTTTTATCTCTTCAATCGTGTCAAGAAGGTGTTCCCGGAGCGGTCTCTTAAGCTTAGAGAATAGTCAGAAGTCAACTATAGAATACCTAAATTTCGTAAATGGGATCTAGTATTTAGTTCGTCCATGCGCTCAGTAGCTGCAAAACCTGTAACTATCTAATCTATATATATATATCTAACTCTTACTTAAAAAAGTGTTTATAAAATTTAATATCATTCAAACGCTCAATTTCAATGTCAAATTGAAACATAATGTATTTATTGATTTAACTTTTTGTACACAATGTTAATTGAACGTAGTTATGCTTGAAAAAATTATATATTGATTTAAGTTTGTAAGTGAAAATTCTAGACGGAAGTTCATTGTAATTTATTATATAAATAAAAGACGAGTGATACTTTAATCCACAAATTTGAAATATCCAGTGACCGGTTTCATCGCTTTCGCGACATCTTCGAGTGAACTCGATTAATTGTAGGCATTTCGAAATGTCTCGATCTTTTTAATAATTGCATATTTCGATTATTTTAGTTTGATTATTCTCGCTATTAGTCATCATAGAAGCTTTGACAGTTCTGGGTGCCGACAGACCGCCACGCGCAGCCAATATTTTGAGTTTGTCCAAATTTTTGTAGACAAGGACTGGATTCAACTCCCTGGGGAGCTGTTTATATTAACATACTACAACAGAGATGAAGAACATTTAAGAGAAGGTAATATGGAAGTCTAGGCATCTACAGGGCTTATGACCTGTCAATGGCTGGTTTAAGTGGCCACTTTACACACTGTGTAACATTCACCATTCTGCCTATATTTAAAAATCTATATCCCTTCAATTCTTTCATCTGTTGAAGGCATCTTGAATAGGCAGAATGGTGAATGTTACACAGTGTGTAAAGTGGCCACTTAAACCAGCCATTGACAGGTCATAAGCCCTGTAGATGCCTAGACTTCCATATTACCTTCTCTTAAATGTTCTTCATCTCTGTTGTAGCATATTAATGGGATTTCGCAATACATGGTGTTCTTAAAACCTTGTCACATCCGAAACCACGATGATCAGTATGGGCAAGAAGACATATTGGCATATTTAAAACGCAGACATTTTTCAAAAATAAAATATTAAAAAAAAAAACAAACGGTTGCTTACTTCTGCAGAGGAGAAGCGAGGGGGGCGTGGCCATGTGGTTGACGGTGTATCAGACTCCCCCTTCCCCTCCCTCGCTTCTCCCTTGCAGAAGTAAGCAACCATTTGTTATTTTCAATATTTAATTTTTGTAAATTTTATTAGTTCTAAAAATTTATTTTAATGTGCCATTATGTCTTCTTGCTCATATTGATCATCGTGGTTTCGGATGTGACAGGGTTTAAAGAACACCCTGTATAAATGAATTTTTGAATGAAAAATTGTTTTTAGGGAATAAATTTCGATTTTTTTTTTCGATATACGTCATTTTTTGCTATATTGCGTTTTGTTATATCGCGGTCTTTCTGTAACTCATTATAAAATTATCTTAAATAGAAAGCACACTTATTTTCAAATTACCTGGAATTCTGTGAGTTGTTTCGCTAATTCCTCTTTCGCCTTTTCTCTCACTTTACTAAATATTCTTCTAAGAACCTCTTCTTTATCGTGTTCTGAAAACAAATAATAATAATAATAATAATATTTGACTGATTTATATAGCGCCATTTTTGTAAAAAATCATCTCAAGGGCGCTTCACAATTGTATACCTAAACTTACATTCTAACTAAACTTAAGTGATATATTATATTTCCAGATTTAAAATTTAGGGTATGATAGTCTAAAGAAGCGGGATTTTAGTTGGGATCTGAACTGACTGGGACTGTCGATGATTCGTAAGTTTGAAGGCAATTGGTTCCCGGCAGAGGGGCCGGCGGCGGCAAAAGTACGATCTCCAAATCTAGTGTTTGGGGAGCGCCGGATTTTGACAAGTTTTCCTCTTCCTGAATCAAATGCTGACCTAAGAGTAGATTTTCTTTGACATGTATTTTCCCTAATACAAAGGTCCGATAGGTATTTTGGAGCCATTTCATGAAGGGATTTGAATACCGTGCAGCAAAGCTTGTATTTTATTATCTCTGGGCTTTTTAACCAGTGCAAATCTCGAAGATGTTGTGAGATGTGAGAATATTTTTTTACTCCCGTAATAAGCCTTGCTGCTGCATTGAAAACAGATTGAAGTTTATTAGTTTGATATTTTGGGAGATTTGCGTTTATTCCATTACAGTAATCTAGACGCAAAACGACATAAGCATTTACAAGAGCTTTAGTTGCATCGATAGGAATATTTTTTCGCACAGATTTGATCTGTCGGAGGTGGAAAAAACAAAAATATTTTTAATATCCACAACATTTTTCACTCTGTGATATTAAAATAAAAATTATTATAGATTTATGCAATAACAAGTAAATCACATAATATTTGTAACTTACCGTTGATAAGGGCATCGTCAATTTCTCTCGCCATGTTTTCATCTACGTTTTTCAACGCCAATGGCTGAAAACAAAAACGAAAAATACATTAAATGACATAAAGGCATATAGAAACCACGTCTCTAACACAAAAAAGTTGCCAGAAATTAAAATGCACACAAAGATCCATGGAAAAACAGATGCTCGGTGTATGTCTAAGAGACAGAGTAAGAAATGAAGAAATAAGGTGCCGAACCGGAGTCCTGGATATTATGGATCGTGCAGCAAAATTGAAATGGCAGTGGGAACGACACTCGGCGAGGCAAAATGATGGCAGGTGGACACCCAGAATAATAAAGTGGAGACCATGGGCAAACAAAAAAAGTATTTGGTCGCCACATGAGGCTCGATACTCTTTGATGGTGGAGAGAGTGCAGAAGAAATTTCTGCGCTATCTGTACCTAAAAGAGTGTGGATATTATCCTTGGCTCTTCCCAACCGACTTTTTATTGAGGACGCTAGGCTATCATTCATTATGGAGGAGGAAGAACGTTCATTTGGGTGTTCACTTTTTCAGGTGATCGGTGGTCGCATACATAACTCAGAAATTCTAATGGATGTAGGTCTGTTCGTACCTGATAACTATCTTCGACAAAGACGGCATCGATTGTTTCACCTACCACGATGCAGAACCAACCTGAGAGTGGTTATGCCGGTTGGTAGAGCAAATTGGATGTCGACATATTTATTATTTATTAAGACAGTGGGCCTTTCCTTAGGAAAGCATTTTCTAACTTTTAATTTTTCTTTTTACATTTTGTTATATTATTTTAATAACATAACTATCTACTATAATTTGTGATTTATTATTGTATTTAGAATGAATTGGGTTTTCTTTCTGCAATGTTCTAAATATCTGAATAAAATAAATTAAATTAAATAAAAGTGTTGGAAGGCCACAGCAAAGATGGGTCGATGACATCGCCTCTATAGCCGGTAAAACATGGATGATAAAGGCGAGGATAGGAAGGAATGGAGACTTTTGGAATAGGCCGCCATCCGGCAGTGGAGAGAATAAGGCTGAAGAAGGTGTTTACTATGGGCGTGATGAAACTATCCGTAATCCTATAGAAATAATTCTCCGTTGCACATACACATTTTTAACATATACAAAATTAAATTCCCCGGTTAAGAGATTTAAACCCATCCACAATTATTCATCTTTCTTCTCTAACTCATATAGTGTCCATGCGGCTCCACTGTGGAATCATCTCCAATCCACTATCAAGGATGTTTCTACAGTAGCACTTATGTAATATAAAAATACACAAATTTTAAGTAAACGCGAGGTCTGTCTTACCGCTCCAGGAACCAGGAAGGCGGAGTGCAGTTCGTAAGCCCAGCGGGGAAGCGCGGCGGCTTGCCCGGCGCTGTAGCTGTCGGACAACAGGTAGAGTAGGGCGGCCTGCGCTGGGCGGCGCTCCCCGGCCAGCCAGTTGAGGAACACGGCCATGCGCGCCGCGCTCAGCGACTCGACGCAGCTGAAGCCCGAGGAAGAGAACTGGGGAGAAGGGCGCACGAGAGAATAAAATATAAGCTTTGCTGGACAGTATTCAAATCCATTCATGAAATGGCTCCAAGATATCTATCCGACAAAACACATGTAAAAGAAAATCTACTCTTAGGTCAGCATTTGATTCAGGCAGAGGAAAATTTGTCTAACTCTGGAGCTGCCCAAACTAATTGCCTCGATACTTGCAAATAATTAATTTAATTCCAGTTAGTAAAAATCTCAACTGAAATCTAATTTCCTTTGTAAAATTTTTAATTTTTTGAATTTAATCATAAAACCTAGGTACCTATTTATCGATGAAAATGTCTTTTTCCTTTAATCCAGACAGTTTTTGCATACTTTCGCGACAGTCATTTTCTTTTTTTTGTTTTAAATTAAATGTCAAGGTCACGTCAAAACCCGGCTGGCGGTTAAAGAATGACTAAATTCGCATTGAGCATGAGTTGAGTGTTATAATTTTAGAATGCTCAAGGAAAAACGCGGTCTGACTATTCTTCTTTAACACGTATTCTCCTATTTTCTCCATGGATTATGGCACTAGAATAGTGATTTGTGCATGACAAGGACTTTAGCCAATCACATCAAGAGATAAAACGAAAAACTAAACCTTATTAAGAATAATATAAATAGCTCGAAAAAGTCCAAAATGAATAACGTGTGTCCTTATTTAGGGAAAAACGTTTGTTCAATCAGCTGGTAGCAGGCAAGCCAACGTTCGGGCTGGACAACGTCTGTCGGGTTCGCTAATCAG
This sequence comes from Micrasema longulum, assembly GCF_059751315.1. Classification (NCBI taxonomy): domain Eukaryota; kingdom Metazoa; phylum Arthropoda; class Insecta; order Trichoptera; family Brachycentridae; genus Micrasema; species Micrasema longulum. The sequence continues at coordinate 56,677 of NW_028279667.1, forward strand.
TAATAAAACTAAAATATATTTTTTACATACTGTCATAGTTGGCGACGCGTCATCCTCTTCCATTGAAATAATAGCTCTCTGGGGATGAATAGGAATCTGAAAACAATGAAAGACATCAACAATGTTTTGAGTATGTCCAAATGTTTGTAGACAGGCTGGACTTCCTTCCTATAAATAAAAGACATGATTAAACTTCTTATATTTTCATGGCCGTTCGCATACAGGGGTAAGCTATTCTGATCACTCTTTTCCGACGTTTCAGCGTTCGCCATGAGGGTTGATGTTATTTGTATAGAAACGTCGCGAGCATTTTGCGAAAAAGCATAGAATCAAAATTACCAGTACAGAGATGGTTTAAAAGTTTATTAGCCATTAACAATGAATTTTATATGTTGCAACAGAGATGGAAAACATTTTTGAGAAGGGAATACAGAATACATAGGCAGAATGGGGAATGTTACAGTGTGTAAAGTGGCCAATGACAGATCGTAAGCCCTGTAGATGGCTAGACTTCTATATTACCTTCTCTTAAAATGATCTTCATCTCTGTTGTAATATGTGAATATTAACAGCTCCCTATGGAGTTGAATGCAGTCCTTGTCTATGGATATTTAGACAAACTCAAAATATTGTATTAAAACCAACTGCTCCAAGAAGAAGTTGGAAATTGTTTTCAGGCTTTACCTAGTACGTGAAATAATCATTCTTTAAATCGATACCCAGCCAGCCAGTAGCAAGTATACGGCAATCAGTAGCGCATGATAAATGGATGTGCTTGGGAGTTACGCTGCTTTTTGTCATTTTTTATAAGGCAATAGCAAAATTCAATAAAATTTTTATTATCTTATCTTGATGCATTGCTTATATCAATATTGCATACGGTTTAGCGGTGAAAATATTTACCTGCGGTGCGGGGGTGGAGGGGTAGGGCGGGGGCGGAGTACCGGGAGGGGTAGTAACTAATTCCCACTCTTTCTCATCTGTAATTAAAAAAACAAAATGTAAGGAGATTAAATACAGAAATACATTCATGCAGTAAAACCTCGTATTTACATTCCGCAATTTTACATTTTCCCGCTTTTTACACCGAAATATTTAAGTCCCATTTTTTTCCATACATTCTCATTCAAATATTCCCCCCAATCAACGTTTTTCATAACCCCGGTTTTACGTCGAAATATTTTCATAACTCATTCGATCGGTCAAAAGACGAGCCGCGCGCCGCCGCGTGAATAGAGAATAAAATCGAGGTAAACAAAAAAATGTGCAAATTATTGTCTCAAACTAAATTCAAAGTAGGCGCACTGTAATTGACCATTTTGTTTAAGTGTCTAATTTTGTCATTTTACTAAACAGTTACATGCAGTTGACGCATGTTTAGGAAGAATAGTCTTTACATCAATAAATAACGATGCAGAAAGTTAAAAAAAATTGACAATAAAAATATTATTACAAACTATGGCTTGCATGCACCAATGTCCCGATTGTGTCGTATTGTAAACTCGAGACAAGATCTGGACTTTTTGGTGTAAGTCTTTATAGTTTTAAAAATTCACTAAGATAGACCGGATCTTGTCTTAAGGTAGTAATTTTAATTTTTTTTTGTCCTAGCTTTAATTTTATTTGATTGTATTTTATTTTATTAGTGCTTGTATTTACTATAAGAAATGTATTGACCAAGTCCGTCAAATAAATAAATAATTTGAAAAGGAGATAGTTAAAACAGTTATCGTAAAAGTGTGAAACAGTTTTGCGGTGATGTAAATGACAGTTGAAATTTTGTGGTGCCATACTAAAAAAAGTGATACCATATAAAAAAAAAATCCCAATATTTAGGGAAAACATCGTTGTATGCATTTTATGTAAATTCAAATTTTTACTATCGTGTTTTTAAGGTTAAGTACCTAGATAAAATTATTTATACATGTATTTTTTAAATTCAATAAAAAATAACACATTGGTAGTATTGTTTGAAAAAACACAAAATATTTTTAAGTATATAATTGGAAAATATGAATAATCCCCAATCATGACAGTTCTTACAATTTTTCTGCAGTATATTTAGTATAGTCTCGTACAAAAATTATATTTTAATGAAATTGAATTATTTCCTTACATTTTTTCATTTCCTCACTTTAAAGTTTTACGCTTTTTTTGTTGATCCCTTGAAAAACGTAAAACTGGGGTTTTACTGAACTTTCAAATTTTTAAAAACCATCAAATTCAATTTATTGACATTCATCAGCAAATTGCTTTCCTTACATACAACGTAGCCTTTAGTTACCAAGAATTGCAGTTCCTCTTTGTTGTTAGCAAGAAGCACGGCATCATCAGTCATAAAATATGCGATTTCTTTATAATCCCCCAAATGTAACCATTATATTGTCAAATAAGTTTTATGGAGAAATGGAGTCGATAATAAAAATCTCAAGTCTACAAAAACACAGAAATAACATTGAGTCTATGTTTATGTTTAATTTACTAGAACATAAAAGATGAGCGATACTTTAATTCACAAATTTGGAATATCCAGTGACCGGTTTCATCGCTTTCGCAACATCTTCGAGACTGGTATCTTTATTAAGAAATTCAATGTATTTATAAAAAAACAGAGGTAAGGAGAGAGAATTCAAAATCTACCGCGGAAAGGGAATGATGATGTAAAAAAATAGTTACCATTGGAATTGTTGAGTTGATTTAGTTCCTCGGGAGATGATTTGCTTCTCTGATGACCCGGTACAGCATTCTGTTGGGGTGGTAAAAACATTTAATCGAGGTTTAAATATCAAAGAGATAAATAAACGCTCGCACCCGGTGGCATGATGTTTATTTATTTATTTCATATAAAGGTACATAGATAGAATTATAATATGCTGAAGGAGCTCAGAACCATATTTGAATACATCGGACCGTGTCCGAAAAATTTTCCACTTTCTCCGTGCGCATTCGTGAAGTCGACGCGTAATGTCGCCAGATCGCGAACAATATTATCATAACACAGATGTAAGATAATTATAATAAAAAAAGTGATTTTTTTAACTTCTCTAAAATTTTTTGTGTACATGCAGAAACATTGATTGACACAACAGAGTAGATAAGTAAAGGACCATTTAATAAAAATAATTTAATTTTGAACTAAAAAAATAAAACAAATTGTATTTAACATAAAGCGGATATTTTTATGTCATGTTAAATAATATTTGATGCCATCAAGTTTTTTTTTTGCACCACATCAGGTCATGAGACTTGGCTTGAGCACCAAGGCTTGAGAAAAATTACATTTGTTTTTTTTTTATCACTGGGAATCGAACCTGGAATATTCCGTGCGTAAGTCAAGCGTCTTAACCACTACACCACGGAGGCCGCAAAGATAATATCGGTAAAATTTCTACCACGGTGTTATTTAATCCGAGAGGTCAAATTTTCGTTAGTTCTCTCATGAGATGAGCCAAGTAGCGTAAAAAAATTGACTAGCCTGGCAACATTAACAAAATGTCCATTTTGTTTTCTTTGACAATCTGACAGATGGCAGAATATTTAAATTCTTCAGTAATGTGATTTGCGAATTTGCTACTTACACATGAAATGAGATCCCATCCTATTTCTTTTTGATCCTAGCAGTAACTAATGGTCAAATTCACCTGTATCAGCGGCGGGGTGATGGCCACCAGGGGGTAGGCCATCTGCACAGCTATGGAGTTGGGGGCCGTGTGCGGGGGTGGCGGGGGCGGCGGCGGGGGCGGCGCTGGGGCGGCGCGAGGGGGCAGGGGGGCGGAGCCGACACGTCCAGACATGTGACGGGAGATGCTTGCGCCTGCTGGGAAAAGATATGTCATTACTTCATTATTCAGATTTTAATTATTGAAGTTCCATTAAAGCAGGGGTGCTCAAACTTGAACTGCTGGCGATCTACCTCAATATTTTTAGACTACTTACGATCGACTTGAGAGGCTGCAAGTATGTGTGATGCAGGGTTGTCGTACATACACGATACACCCTACCTACCTAGGTAGGGTGTACCGTAGCATATATAGATATTAGCTTTCCGCACGGTCGATCGCGATCGACTGGTCGATCGCGATCGACCGTTTGAGCACCCCTGCATTAAAGTATTATTTTTTTAATGTTTTCTTTGTCACGCAATTATGTCGGAAAAATTTGCAATCTTTATAATAGATATTTAACCTTTCCCTTATTGTCCTAAAAACACCCGCACAACATTTGCAGTCGCACTAAAAATTGATAGCTCAAGAGTCTGAAGTTAGTCTCTAGCCTCTATCATTAGACCAACTTGATGGTCAGAGAAATTTGCAATCTTTATAATAGATATTTAACCTTTCCCTTATTGTCCTAAAAACACCCGCACAACATTTGCAGTCGCACTAAAAATTGATAGCTCAAGAGTCTGAAGTTAGTCTCTAGCCTCTATCATTAGACCAACTTGATGAACAGAGAAATTTGCAATCTTTATAATAGATATTTAACTTTTCCCTTATTGTCCTAAAAACACCCGCACAACATTTGCAGTCGCACTAAAAATTGATAGCTCAAGAGTCTGAAGTTAGTCTCTAGCCTCTATCATTAGACCAACTTGATAAACGGAGAAATTTGCAATCGCACTAAAAATTGATAGCTCAAGAGTCTGAAGTTAGTCTCTAGCCTCTATCATTAGACCAACTTGATGAACAGAGAAATTTGCAATCTTTATAATAGATATTTAACCTTTCCCTTATTGTCCTAAAAACACCCGCACAACATTTGCAGTCGCACTAAAAATTGATAGCTCAAGAGTCTGAAGTTAGTCTCTAGCCTCTATCATTAGACCAACTTGATAAACGGAGAAATTTGCAATCGCACTAAAAATTGATAGCTCAAGAGTCTGAAGTTAGTCTCTAGCCTCTATCATTAGACCAACTTGATGAACAGAGAAATTTGCAATCTTTATAATAGATATTTAACCTTTCCCTTATTGTCCTAAAAACACCCGCACAACATTTGCAGTCGCACTAAAAATTGATAGCTCAAGAGTCTGAAGTTAGTCTCTAGCCTCTATCATTAGACCAACTTGATGGTCAGAGAAATTTGCAATCTTTATAATAGATATTTAACCTTTCCCTTATTGTCCTAAAAACACCCGCACAACATTTGCAGTCGCACTAAAAATTGATAGCTCAAGAGTCTGAAGTTAGTCTCTAGCCTCTATCATTAGACCAACTTGATAAACGGAGAAATTTGCAATCGCACTAAAAATTGATAGCTCAAGAGTCTGAAGTTAGTCTCTAGCCTCTATCATTAGACCAACTTGATGGTCAGAGAAATTTGCAATCTTTATAATAGATATTTAACCTTTCCCTTATTGTCCTAAAAACACCCGCACAACATTTGCAGTCGCACTAAAAATTGATAGCTCAAGAGTCTGAAGTTAGTCTCTAGCCTCTATCATTAGACCAACTTGATAAACGGAGAAATTTGCAATCGCACTAAAAATTGATAGCTCAAGAGTCTGAAGTTAGTCTCTAGCCTCTATCATTAGACCAACTTGATGGTCAGAGAAATTTGCAATCTTTATAATAGATATTTAACCTTTCCCTTATTGTCCTAAAAACACCCGCACAACATTTGCAGTCGCACTAAAAATTGATAGCTCAAGAGTCTGAAGTTAGTCTCTAGCCTCTATCATTAGACCAACTTGATGAACAGAGAAATTTGCAATCGCACTAAAAATTGATAGCTCAAGAGTCTGAAGTTAGTCTCTAGTCTCTATCATTAGACCAACTTGATGGTCAGAGAAATTTGCAATCTTTATAATAGATATTTAACCTTTCCCTTATTGTCCTAAAAACACCCGCACAACATTTGCAGTCGCACTAAAAATTGATAGCTCAAGAGTCTGAAGTTAGTCTCTAGCCTCTATCATTAGACCAACTTGATGGTCAGAGAAATTTGCAATCTTTATAATAGATATTTAACCTTTCCCTTATTGTCCTAAAAACACCCGCACAACATTTGCAGTCGCACTAAAAATTGATAGCTCAAGAGTCTGAAGTTAGTCTCTAGCCTCTATCATTAGACCAACTTGATGGTCAGAGAAATTTGCAATCTTTATAATAGATATTTAACCTTTCCCTTATTGTCCTAAAAACACCCGCACAACATTTGCAGTCGCACTAAAAATTGATAGCTCAAGAGTCTGAAGTTAGTCTCTAGTCTCTATCATTAGACCAACTTGATGGTCAGAGAAATTTGCAATCTTTATAATAGATATTTAACCTTTCCCTTATTGTCCTAAAAACACCCGCACAACATTTGCAGTCGCACTAAAAATTGATAGCTCAAGAGTCTGAAGTTAGTCTCTAGCCTCTATCATTAGACCAACTTGATAAACGGAGAAATTTGCAATCGCACTAAAAATTGATAGCTCAAGAGTCTGAAGTTAGTCTCTAGTCTCTATCATTAGACCAACTTGATGGTCAGAGAAATTTGCAATCTTTATAATAGATATTTAACCTTTCCCTTATTGTCCTAAAAACACCCGCACAACATTTGCAGTCGCACTAAAAATTGATAGCTCAAGAGTCTGAAGTTAGTCTCTAGCCTCTATCATTAGACCAACTTGATGGTCAGAGAAATTTGCAATCTTTATAATAGATATTTAACCTTTCCCTTATTGTCCTAAAAACACCCGCACAACATTTGCAGTCGCACTAAAAATTGATAGCTCAAGAGTCTGAAGTTAGTCTCTAGCCTCTATCATTAGACCAACTTGATGGTCAGAGAAATTTGCAATCTTTATAATAGATATTTAACCTTTCCCTTATTGTCCTAAAAACACCCGCACAACATTTGCAGTCGCACTAAAAATTGATAGCTCAAGAGTCTGAAGTTAGTCTCTAGCCTCTATCATTAGACCAACTTGATGAACAGAGAAATTTGCAATCTTTATAATAGATATTTAACCTTTCCCTTATTGTCCTAAAAACACCCGCACAACATTTGCAGTCGCACTAAAAATTGATAGCTCAAGAGTCTGAAGTTAGTCTCTAGCCTCTATCATTAGACCAACTTGATGAACAGAGAAATTTGCAATCTTTATAATAGATATTTAACCTTTCCCTTATTGTCCTAAAAACACCCGCACAACATTTGCAGTCGCACTAAAAATTGATAGCTCAAGAGTCTGAAGTTAGTCTCTAGCCTCTATCATTAGACCAACTTGATGGTCAGAGAAATTTGCAATCTTTATAATAGATATTTAACCTTTCCCTTATTGTCCTAAAAACACCCGCACAACATTTGCAGTCGCACTAAAAATTGATAGCTCAAGAGTCTGAAGTTAGTCTCTAGCCTCTATCATTAGACCAACTTGATGAACAGAGAAATTTGCAATCTTTATAATAGATATTTAACCTTTCCCTTATTGTCCTAAAAACACCCGCACAACATTTGCAGTCGCACTAAAAATTGATAGCTCAAGAGTCTGAAGTTAGTCTCTAGCCTCTATCATTAGACCAACTTGATGAACAGAGAAATTTGCAATCTTTATAATAGATATTTAACCTTTCCCTTATTGTCCTAAAAACACCCGCACAACATTTGCAGTCGCACTAAAAATTGATAGCTCAAGAGTCTGAAGTTAGTCTCTAGCCTCTATCATTAGACCAACTTGATGGTCAGAGAAATTTGCAATCTTTATAATAGATATTTAACCTTTCCCTTATTGTCCTAAAAACACCCGCACAACATTTGCAGTCGCACTAAAAATTGATAGCTCAAGAGTCTGAAGTTAGTCTCTAGCCTCTATCATTAGACCAACTTGATAAACGGAGAAATTTGCAATCGCACTAAAAATTGATAGCTCAAGAGTCTGAAGTTAGTCTCTAGCCTCTATCATTAGACCAACTTGATGGTCAGAGAAATTTGCAATCTTTATAATAGATATTTAACCTTTCCCTTATTGTCCTAAAAACACCCGCACAACATTTGCAGTCGCACTAAAAATTGATAGCTCAAGAGTCTGAAGTTAGTCTCTAGTCTCTATCATTAGACCAACTTGATGGTCAGAGAAATTTGCAATCTTTATAATAGATATTTAACCTTTCCCTTATTGTCCTAAAAACACCCGCACAACATTTGCAGTCGCACTAAAAATTGATAGCTCAAGAGTCTGAAGTTAGTCTCTAGCCTCTATCATTAGACCAACTTGATAAACGGAGAAATTTGCAATCGCACTAAAAATTGATAGCTCAAGAGTCTGAAGTTAGTCTCTAGCCTCTATCATTAGACCAACTTGATAAACGGAGAAATTTGCAATCGCACTAAAAATTGATAGCTCAAGAGTCTGAAGTTAGTCTCTAGCCTCTATCATTAGACCAACTTGATAAACGGAGAAATTTGCAATCGCACTAAAAATTGATAGCTCAAGAGTCTGAAGTTAGTCTCTAGCCTCTATCATTAGACCAACTTGATGAACAGAGAAATTTGCAATCGCACTAAAAATTGATAGCTCAAGAGTCTGAAGTTAGTCTCTAGTCTCTATCATTAGACCAACTTGATAAACGGAGAAATTTGCAATCGCACTAAAAATTGATAGCTCAAGAGTCTGAAGTTAGTCTCTAGCCTCTATCATTAGACCAACTTGATGGTCAGAGAAATTTGCAATCTTTATAATAGATATTTAACCTTTCCCTTATTGTCCTAAAAACACCCGCACAACATTTGCAGTCGCACTAAAAATTGATAGCTCAAGAGTCTGAAGTTAGTCTCTAGCCTCTATCATTAGACCAACTTGATGAACAGAGAAATTTGCAATCGCACTAAAAATTGATAGCTCAAGAGTCTGAAGTTAGTCTCTAGTCTCTATCATTAGACCAACTTGATAAACGGAGAAATTTGCAATCGCACTAAAAATTGATAGCTCAAGAGTCTGAAGTTAGTCTCTAGCCTCTATCATTAGACCAACTTGATGAACAGAGAAATTTGCAATCGCACTAAAAATTGATAGCTCAAGAGTCTGAAGTTAGTCTCTAGTCTCTATCATTAGACCAACTTGATGGTCAGAGAAATTTGCAATCGCACTGAAAACTGATATTGCTGCCAATTCTGCCCTTTAATTGTAATTATAAAAACAGTTTTACTGTATTTTACAGACTATTTAATAAAATGATATTTTAAAAAGTTGCAATCAAAAAACAGTTCAGTATAACCTTTTCAATAAAAAATATTCATTGTTTTTTTTTACTATCCTTCACTTACATTTTTTTTGTCGGTCCCTTAAAAACGCAATTAAGAAGTTTTACAGTATATGGGAAGTTCTGAAGGAGAGCAATTTTAAGTTTAATGGGCCCTAAAAATAGGATTTTAGTTTACAAGCCTGATTCTAGTGTTGGTAGATGAATCAAACGTGATTTTTTTCATGCAGTCTTTTTTCCACCATAGCGTGTTGATACAAAAGGCTGAAAAATTGCTGAAGAATCCGGTGCTATATATTAGTGATGCAACAGAAGTGTCAGAAGCAGAAACGGAAACAGATGTGAAAAGTCAATTTTAGCGGATGCGGAAGTGGAAGTGTAGATACAATGAAAAAAAAGTACAATTTTTAAGGAAATTAATATTCAAAAAAGTAGTGGTTAGTTATATTTTATGAAAAGTAGTTAGGCCGCTTTTACACCTAACAATCTGTTTCGCTGTTTGACATTGTTTTTCTTAAATTACAAATAAAAAAAGTTGAAATTAAATTTATTACCTCATATAAACGCTTTGTAAAGCGCCCTTGAGGTAATTAAATTATGAAAATGGCGCAATATGAGTTATCCACAATGATAATGTATTGTATTCAATATAAAATGATGACTTGCTTCATCGATATTTCATCACTGAAATTACTTGGCTTCATTAACAGAATATCCTCTGATTTTACTAATGTCCGTACAATCAAAACTTTTTATTGCTCAACTGTTCGCCCTCTTCTAGAATATGCCTCCGTGGTCTGGTCTCCATTCTATGTGAATCGCATAAATCACATTGAATCAGTCTAACATCGCTTGCTTCGAAAAATAGCGTGGATGCTTGGACTAGAGAGAGATAATTATTCTTACGCTGAAATAGAGTCAATGTTAAATATTTCTAGTCTACAAAAACGTAGAACTAATATTGACTCCATATATATGTTCGGCATACTAAATGGTATAATCGATGTTCCATCATTACTGGGACAAGTAAAATTCAATATTCCGACTCGTAGATTGAGAAACAATGAAGTAATGTTCATCGATCAGCATAGACGGACTCACTAAAGTAATGGCATCACTACATAGCCTCTTCTACAAAATTAAAGATTTTATATCAAGAAAGGAAAAAATTATGATGTACGAAGCCTATGTCAAAAGTAAATTGAGTTACATGATCGCCTTCTGGGGAACTGGTAACAAGACAGACATAACAAGAATACAAAGACAACAAAATAAAATTCTTAAACTAACATACAACCTACCCTACCTGACCTCTATGACTGAACTGTACAAAAAAACACACCAGTTTGACATAAACTACTTGACTAAAATTGAGACCTTAAAAATTGTGCACAAAATAACACTGGGAAACATACAAGACGACGACATAATATTAGTCAAAAATGCTGACATACACAAATATAACACCAGACAACAAAAACACTATCATATTGAAAAAGCAAAGACAAACACAGGACAGTCAAAAATACTACATAATGGACTTAAACACTACAACGACCTACCTTACTACTTGAAAACTTTTAATGGAGACAAATTTAAAATCAATCTGAAAAAGCACATGATGAATGAACAGACTAGACGAGACATAAAATGACTAGACAATATAAAATTTCTAATGTAACTCTAACGGGTTTTTTAAAATTGTAAATAAATAAAAAAAAAAAAAAATAAAAAAAAACAAACTATGGCCTTAATTCTCCAATGACCCGTCTTTGTCGTATTGTTAACTCTAGACAAGATCTGGACTTTTTTGGTTTAGGTTTACAACGATTTAAACGAGCACTAAATAAATAGTCCAGATCTTGTCTCGATGTCCCTTATGTTTGTCAATGCTTCTATTTTTATTTTTTTAAATGTTTTAAACTATTCTTTTATTGTAATATTTCAACCCTATAAATTGTATACATGGACAATGTCCGTTAATAAATAAATAAGTGAATTAATTGCACATATGCGTGTGTTATCGATTAATAGACTGTGGCCCCCACATATAACTAAAAAAACGATTTATCATATTTAGCCATATTTCAACAGTATTTTGTAAAGGACAGAACACAAAGATGAACAGTAAGCATGCAAGTTTTGGTCTTACCTGGTTGATGCTGTTCCTGATTCCCGGAGGCTCTGCCCCGTGAGGCTGGACAGGCTGCGGGGGAGGTTGCTGAGGAAGCCCTGTCTCCGCTGGGCCTGCGGACCGGTGGACCAGTCGGCTTGCCCAGCGCTGTCGCCGTGTGGCGGAGACCCGGGCTAGAATGATAAATATTCAGATATATGGTGTGTATCATCGCCTTAGTGGTGACAAGATCTGGGCGAAAATGTCACAGTTTTGAGAAAAAACATGTCTTTCTGTATAGATATTTGCTAAGCTAGGCTAACCGATTCATGACGAACTAAACATGGCATTGGTATTCTATCCGTCATACTGAGTTGTCTTGTGACAAAAGTCACGCTGTGAATAGTTATTTCTAGTCTCAATGCATGCATAGTTGGCTGGGGGGGTTGTGCGGCATCCATCTCAATTCTATCTTATTTTATTTTTACAGTGATTACTAAATATTACATTGATAAATTTTATTCATTTTGGTATAATCTCTAATAAAAGCTCCATATGGCAATCAGCAAAATGTTAGTACGCGCTTTTCCCAAAGCACAAATTATGTCATACCCAAAACCTGTACGATTTTTGATCAGAGATATCTCTCTTTTATCGCACTGAGAGTGTTCGGTATTTTAGAGGAGCGTATTAAGCTCTCAAGGACAAAAACTATTTTTAAGAGAGGAGTTAAGGACAGGATTTTTCTTAGTGGGAAGGATTTGAGTGGGAAGCTCCTTGATGATTTTAAGAATGTTTGAGTTTACTGTTTTACCATATTATTTGCCATATATTTGTTTTTAAAATTATTTTTATTATTGTTGTTTCTGATCCTACTAATTGCCTGTCCTAACTCAACACAAAGTCCCGTGGAGTTGAGACTTATGACTCAAATAATGTGTAATAAACTCCTAAGTAAATAAATAAATATGTAGGATAGAGTGGGCCGATGATGTATGAAGTTTTTTTTTTAGATATCAAAGTGAAAGGGGTCTAAAAAGTTGTCTTTTGGATCGCATTGAACGTAAAAATTATTTAAAAAAATATTCCATACTACTTTTGGCCCTCAACAGAAGTTTGAAGTTTATAACTGTCTGAACATTTTTAAATTATCTATATTGATAAAATTATTTTTTTGTTCGTAAAGATATAACTTAATCACATTACAAATTCGAACAAGTTTTCAAACTACCGAAATGCAAAAAATTTACACTCCACGGAACTGATTCCGTTGAGCGCCTGACTAAAATTGACGAAAACAATGGCACATTAAAACAATGCTACCCATTTATTACAAAACAAAGTGCAACTCACGCCCTTGGATGCTTATATAATAAGATTTAATACAGATTATACAATTTAATTAGACTGATTTTCTTACTTAAATACGAAATGACAGCCGGTTTAGGGCAAAAAATTGACTTTTTCGAAAACTTCAAGCTCTGGTTGAGGGTCAAAAGTAGTATCGAATATTTTTTTATATATTTTTTGCATCCCGAGTAATCCAAAATACGGGTTTTAGTTAGGTGAAACCATCCTTAGGGATAAATAATGCATAGAACTTACCGAGGACTGCATCAGCAACTCGATTTGCTGCTGTAACTTCGCATGTCGGAATTCTGCCGCCTCTAATTCTGACACCTTTTTGTTAGAAACACCTCTCGCCAAAGAGTCTGTAATTAAAAAAAAAAAACACAAAATAAAACGTATTTTAAAAATAACAAAGGGGTTCGAACTGACAGTAGGGTCACGGTGAATCACATCTTGCTGGAGGGTGTGATCCTGTAAAGTGCTGCTAACGCCCAGTTGCATTCCACCGGCAACACCACTGTCTAGTCCAACTCGTCAGTGTCAATGCCGCAGATCAGAAAGACCTAGGCTTAAAAAATTACAGACCTTTTAAATTTATTCAAAATTGTAAATTCAGTATGGGATTGTCCTGAACTATTATCTCTCATCAACTTCAGGGTGCCTGGAAGAATGACTAGACAGGTGCCACCGTTTTGTGGCAACAATTCACGGACAGTGTATACTTGTAATGCCGTATTAAACAGACTTCATGAACTCGGCAATAGTTATTCCCACGTATCTGATATATTTAGTGTAGGGTATTGTTCCTATGGAAAAAACCTTTTGAACTTTTTCAAAGATGGTGAATGGTAATTATATTTATTTATTCATGCATTTCATAATATACACAGTTCACTTTGCCCAGCTGTATGAAACAGTACTTATGATTTTCTTGTTGTATTACTGTAGAATGTTTTATTATTTAAACTTTCTATTGATTATGCTGTATAATTTTTAGGTTAATTTTTTTAATATAAATCTTTTATAATTTTTAGGTTTAATTTTTTTTTTTAAATCTTAGCTATAAGGAAATTTAGGTTTCAAAAAAAAAATATTTATATTAAGCCAAATACGTAGTATTATAAATGTTTGTAAAATGCAGATTTGCCGTTTATGTTAATAAAATAAAATAAAATACGTGCTAGTGTGTTTGTGCGAGTGTAAGTGTGTGAGAGGGTGGGTGAGTGGGTGTTATAATGGAATGAGGGTGGACATGTGTGTAAATATCATTGCACAAGTGTCAAAAATATATAATGAATAATTGACTTACTGCGCAAGGTTTCGATGTGCCTGCTTTCATTTTCGAGCATAAGATGGATGGTCTGCGCTGTAATGAATTCCACTTGACGCTGTTTCTCACGCTGCAATAAATAAACAAAAAAGTTAGTATTTCCAGGGCTGCGATTATAGACGGCTATCTTCATAGGTATATACTGAGACGGCATAAACTAATATAGATATTTATGTACGAAAATGTGTGTCTTTATCAGTGGCGGTATTTCCATAGAAGCCCATAAGCCGGGCTTGCCTATTAATTTTATTTCAAAATTACCAAATCTGGACCAAACGCTTAAAAATAATTCATTTTGTTGTTTAAATTTCGCGCCAAATGAGAATTAGAGATCTGTTCGACGTTGGTACTGTACGCATCCCGAGATCCGAACCGTATGAAATCCGTGTGCGCGAATGACACTATGTCTTCTTATCTCGCTCTCGCACGTGGGGTTCTTATGGGGCTTATTTCACGGTGCAATTTGCATGTAAACAAACAGTAAACTCATAAAATGTTTGTCTGTATATGTTGAGTTTTATATGGGAATCTGAAGCCAGCTTCTTTAAGGTAAAGTTGGCAGAGAGCGTATCTTGTATTTCGTATCGAACAAACTTTACGATTGTTTATTATGCTCTTTTTTGCGGAATTTGATAATTTTAAACGGTTATTTTTATCTCCATTGATTAAAGACCCGTACTGGTTAAGATTTATGATAATTTACTTCATTTTGTGCAAACGTCATATATAAAAAGAATTCGGAGATGGCCGACGTTTCTTTTTTATTTGCCTATCTACTATCCTTTTCCTTTTCCAATATTCTATATCAATTATAATTTATCTTTATTATATTTATGTATCTATGGGTTCCAATGACTATTATTCTACTCTACGCATGCTATATTTTATTAATGTTACTTATGGGTAATGGTTGATATCTGAGGAATTACTTTATATAAAAAAATATTGTGCTTTCTTTATTTCGTTTATTTAAACGAACTCAGAAAGATTATCCTATGCATATTTTCATAAAATATTGTTATTCGTCATAATATACCTTTTGGATGCTTTGTAGACTGTACAACTGTAGTAAAAAAAGCATACATCATGTTTTCACAAAAGTGAATTCATCATCATTCCTATTCCGCACCTAATGGTGCATAGAGCACTGCAATCGCAGTATATCTTAATATTTTTTGCTACATGAAGGTAAGATGATCAGTCTTACGCTTCAAGTACCAGTCCAGGGACTATGACACATTCTAGTGTAAAAACACCTTTGTAAATAAATATTTCAAATCAACCATGTCGGGAATCGAACCCGAGACCTTTTGCATGGTAGGCAAATGCGCTGACCACTAAACTATGAGGCCGTCAGGGAATTACACCACATGTGGATTTAAAAAAATATATATGGGCTTGCCTTAATCGTAAACCCTAGGCACGCTACTGGTCTTTATATATATATATATATATATAATTCCTCTGTACGTGTGATGTCACTGAACTCCTCTTAAATGGCTTAACCGATTTACGTGCGGTTTTCTGAGAAATATAGATCTTTGCGCTGAGCGTAAAAAGAAGTACGGAGCATACATGTTTTATTCAGTGATCTACCAGGGTTGGTAATACTAAAATAATATTAAATTCAATACACTTTTAAAGATTGTATTCCTACATAAGTACACCCCTCTGTTGGTGAGAAGACCGGAGTTTGACGTTTGCAAAAAGAATGCTATATTTGAAAAAATATTTATTTAATGTTTTGGAATTCAACCACAAACAAGTACTTAGGACCTACTCAAATTCAATATTTGAATATTAACAATTTTTAGTTTTGGAATTTAATCACAAACAAGTACCTAGGTACCAACTTATCAATGAAAAGTTATTTTCCAAACTAATGGCAGGCAAGCCAACGTTGGGGCAGGACAACGTCTGTCGGGCTGTCGCCGGTAACCGGTAATTGAATATGTTTAGAATTTTTTTTCAAACATTTTCCATACAGAAAACTTAATTTTACTTTGTAGATATAAAATTTAACATCCCACCAGAACACGGAACAAAGGGAAGCATTTCTTGATCAGCCTTTCCGATTGCTAAGTTAGAAGCAGGTTCGTGTGGTTAAAATTTATGAATAAAAATGCTTTAGAAGACACATGCTCAACACGCATCGTCTTTTTTGGGTGATTCCGTGTAAGTTGGAGCTGTCTTCAGGATTAACTATATGTTTTGTAGAGAAAATGATGTGTTGATGTACTATAGTCCTTAAAATATAGCTTGATTAAAATGACAGCTGTCAAACTAATGTCACTAGTGATGGGAAATTATTGATCACTGATCATGTACCGATCAAATCGATATTATCAGTTTTTTCATACAAACATGAGACTCATGTTTCCGAAAATTGATATAAAAACGCATATTCAAGCCTATTATAGTGTGTTCTAAGACAATTATTCACTAAAAAATAAAATATTCAATACTTTTTTTCATGAATTGTTGAAACGTTGATTAATTTGTCTCATCTCTAACATTTTTGCAAAATGACGTAACCTTGTAAGAACGTCGTTAATAATTAGGTTTATTTACGTTTTAAAGCTGATTTTATATACGTATGTTGATTTATATGTCAAGCATTGTATTAAAAAAATAAATTAATATGCCTGATACAAATGATTTTTTGTGTGTCATTATAAATCCCTCCTTAGACGTTACTACAAAGTTATGTCCTCACTTTTGCTGATAACTATTATTCTAATCAAGCTATATTTTAAGGACTATAGTAATTAATTAACAAATCAAAACAGAGATGGAGAACATATTCGAAAGGGGAATATGGAAGTCTAGGCGTTTACAGGGCTTATGACCTGTCATTGGCTGGTTTAAGTGGCCGCTTTGCACACTGTGTGACATTCACCATTTTGCCTATGTTTGAATATCGTATTTCTTCAATTCTTCCATCTGATGATTTAAGTGGTGTAAAAAAGCTGAAATCTTTATCACGTGGGTGAGATTCATCCGGCTGAACCAAATCACCTACTAGGCAACGCCTGAAAAAAATTTTCCATTTTTTTATTCTTCTTCTTTTACCAGGTAGTTAATTCAACAATGTTTTGAGTATGTCCAAAAGCTTGCAGATAGGCTGGATTTCCTCCCTAGGGAGTTGTATATATTTACATTTATTGAACAGAGAGGGAAAACACTTTGTAAGGTCATAAGCCCTGTAAATGCCTGGAATTACATATTCGCTTCTTAAAAGTTTTTTCCCTCTCTGTTGCAACAAAATTAAAAGTATTTTTTACGCGCCATTGTTCTTGGACTTTGCAACAATGGTGATTGGACTCATAAAGGTAATAAACCAAAATCAGTGATCAAACATCCCATTTCCAAGACAAACAAAAACGATTTTTTCCGAGTACCGTAGCCTTGTACATGACACGTAAGGCTACTAAATACAGGGGTCCAAATGTATATGAAAAAAAAAAAAAAAAAATTAAATAAAGAATGGTGAATGTTACACAACGTGTAAAATGGCCACATAAACCAGCCAATGATAGATCATAAGCCTTGTAAATGTCTGGACTTCCAGATTCCCTTTTCTAAAATATTTTCTATCTCTATTGTAATTGGTTAATATTTTTTTTATCTACAAAACACTTATTTTACCCTGAGATACGTCGGAGGCCGCCTTTTAATCATAAAAAAATATACAAATACACAAAAAAATAATGGTACTTACTCCAACTGGTAGTGGCGCAGTGATTGTACTATGCCTTTGAAGTTTAAGAACCACTGTAGGAGATGCTGAAAGGATAAAATTAATTAATATTAATAATCGCTCCTAATAGCAAAAAATAAATTGGCCGGCTCAAAAGGGTGAAATTTCAGTGCCCGAGATTCTAAGAATTCAACTGAGGCCCGAAGGGCCGACTAACTGAGGCCTGCAGTGCCGATAAAGCGAGTCCTGAAGAACCGAATTTCCTAGCATGTATATAAACAGTTTATATAAAAGTAATTTTATTTTATTTTATTTGGGAAATCAACAGTTCTACATACATATTTATAGTAAACAAACAGATATATGTATAAACTCAGAACTAATAACAGATTTCCACAAAGTATACAAAGTTAGTAAAGAAAATATATTACATATTAAATAAATACATATAAGTTTATACATATAAAAATGTTATTTTCATGTACTCGGGTAATGGTGGGTATAATCGAAATATTCGATTATTAAAAAGATCACGACATTTCGAAATGCTTACAATTAATCGAGTTCACCTAATAATCGACATATCTCGAGTGAATTCATTCTAAATGGTTTTCCAAGACAATCGAGATATGAATTCGGACTTTACATTTCGAGATACGAATTCGGATTTGATATTTCGAGACAATCGAAACATGAATTCGGAATGGATTTCGAGACAATCGAGATTTGAATTCGGACTTTACATTTCGAGAGAATTCATTCGGAATGGTTTCTCGAGAGATTAATACGAAAAGTTTGAAGGCGCTTTTTGGTAAATGCATTTGATGAGTTCTGTCTGACATGACATTTCCAAAGCAATGGTAATTAATTTTAATGATTTTTTGGAATTGTAAAATATCGTTCGTGTTCAATAAAATTCAAGTATGTAATGTTAAATAAATTGTTGTCATGGGTTCATATTTATAATATAAAGGGTCTAAACTGAGCTGATTAAGATTTGGATAAACATTCACAACTTTTTACATTTTTGTGTGTCGTATTATCAGGGCTATGATTTTAATTTTAATTTGAAATTACTCTGCGTGTGACCTTTTAAGTTCACGCCTGTTAGTTTGTTTCCCGGAAATAGGATAACTATTACAACGTTATATTATTGGTTGATTTTGGCGAACTAGTGACGTTATTAAAATTAGTTAGTTTTTATTAAAATACTTTTTTTCATACATTTTCAATAAATTTACAATTTATTGCACTAATTTTTACCATGCGTAATAAAACATGTTTTATACCCAATCTCCTGTAGGGCTGAACTTCCTCATTATTATTTTGAAGTACTTTGTTACACATGTATATGTTTACCCTCCCCCTGTCCCCAAATCTTCAAATAAATGTCAGTTTGGCTGTTGTCTGACATTTCACGATTAAAAAAATAATCAATTAATTCGATGTTTGAATTTGATTATTTGTATGTCTCGAATGCTTGTATTTCGATTATTCCCATCGTTAAATAAAAGTCGGTATATGAACAAATATTATTATTTATTAACATTTAATAAAATGTTTGACCACTAC